>NC_079452.1:24223732-24231232 GCF_903798145.1 Danio aesculapii | reverse complement strand
GTGAGTCTGGTTTTCGGCTGAGGGAGGTGCTCTGTCTGTCTGATGATATGAAGCCCAGCGACGGCTGCAGCCAATCACTGAAGCCGCATCACAGGGAGGCGTGCCATCCGGGGCCCTGCCTGGCTCTCATTGGTCAGCACCTTCATTAATATGCAGTGTTAGACATGTCCTGGTCACATGATCATCATCATCATCATCGTTCTGTGTTTTCTTGGACACGCACAATCTCACACGCACAATCTCACATGTTTTGTGTGTGTGTGTGTGTGTGTGCGTGTGTGTGTGTGTGTGTGTTTCAGATGAGAAGTGTCGTGATAAGTACTTCAACTGTAATGTGGTGGTTCAGGCGCGTCTCTGCGTGTACGATTACTATCAGCAGGTGTGTTGTGCGTCCTGCACACGAGCGGCTCAGCGGAGATCAGGACACTGATGGAGAGACAGGTGCACGGACCCTGACCACACACACACACACACACACACTGGATGAACACTGCGCTGATTTATTAGGACTTCAGCTGTCTGGATCTCACACTAGCTACAGTTGAGGGCAAAATTATTCACCCCTGTGCAATATTTATTCTTTTCCAATATTTCCCAGATGATGTTGAACAGATTCAGGAATTTCTCACAGTATTTCTGATAATATTATTTCTTCTGGAGAAAGTCTGATTTGTTTTATTTCAGCTAGAATAAAAGCAGTTCTTAATAGTTTTAAACCCATTTTAAGCTCAATATTATTAGCCCCTTCAGCAATATTAGTGTTGGATTGTCTCCAGAATAAACCACTGTTATACAATGAGTTGCCTAATTACCCTAACTTTACCCTAATTACCCTAGTGAAGCCTTTAAATGTCACTTTAAGCTGAATACTAGTGTCTTGAAGAATATCTAGTCTAATATTATTTACTGTCATCATGACAAAGAGAAAATAAATCAGTTATTAGAGATGAGTTATTAAGTGAAGTTTATTTATAAGCTAATTTGGAGAGGATCACCTGCTTATGATTGATCACAGCTGGTCCTGCATTATCTAATTAATGATTGACCAATCAGACGATTCCTAAGCCACTCTCAGTCACTCTCAGTTCCAGATCACAGCCATCTTCATTTTGAAGAATCCCCCCTTCCACCCCTACTCCTCCTTCTTTCCTAGATGGGTGGCACGGTGGCCCAGTGGTTAGCACTGTTGCCTCACAGCAAGAACGTCACTGGTTCTAGTCCTTACCAAGCCAGCCGACGTTTCTGTATAGAGTTTACACGTTCTCCCCGTGCTCACGTGGATTTCCCCCCGGGTTCCCCGGTTTCCTCCCACCCCAAAAACATGCAACTTAAGTTAATTGACTAATCCAAATCAGCACCATACACATGCTCCTAGTAAGTAGTTATCTCGTAACAGCGATCACTATCTGTTTATTAGCTACTACAGCAGGGGAGTTCTCCAGAACTACCTGTGCTCAAACTCCCCTCTCGCCTTGCAAACGTAAGGGAGCCCCATGCTCGAGGATCTTATGAGCTCAGGGCTCTCTCCCGGGACAGCATGCCTAACAAGCTTATAATCGATCATCAGCTCAGTGTGAACTCTTGAAAACTCTTATGTGTAGAAATGTGTTGAGAAATCTTCTCTCCATTAAACAGAAGCTGGGAGAAAACATATAAAATAATTCTAATTTAACAGGAGGATGAATAATTCTGACTTCAGCTCTGTGTTTCCATCCACCGATAATTATGCACACTTTGGACTATCACATATTTAAATGTTTAACAGGGCTTGAAATTGTGACCGTTCTGGTCGTATATGTGTCCGAAATTTTATCTGTGCGACCTCAAAATATATTTGGGAGCATTTGTACGAGTGCATAAAATTGTTGTCGTTTTCACAGCAAAATGTTCAGCGCATTTAAGAGACATTCACGCATTAAACATCTTTGAAACCTAAAAATGCCAAACGCAGCGCTCAGGACTGCTTTAAAACCGTTCACATGTCAACTTGCTGCGGTAAACAAAGCCTGTAATGCTTGTCCCGCCTTCAAGCTCTTCTTATTGGCCCACTGCGCTAGAACAGAACAAGAATGGATTAGTTAATATCAGATGTTCAGATGACAGGGAGGGAGCTACAGCTGCGAAAACGTAACGGTGTGGATACGAGAGAATGAAAACAACACTGACAGATTTAGTTTTAGAAACCACCTAAAGTTACCGATAATGACACATCTGATTACTGATCATGTGCTGAAAGTTAATCCAGCATCTACACTTTTCTAAGAGTGGATAAAAGACTTCCATTGGCTATGTCCGCTATGAAAATGACCAAAGCATTCACTGTAAAGCTGGTGGGATGGAGTTTTCAGGTAACTGTTTGCCACATCTACACAGTTTAAGCAGGAGATGTTCTATTTAATCCTACATTTAATCATCACGATGCTGTCAGTGGTGCGACTGACACCGCGTTCACCATCTCTAAAGAGCATGCATTTACTGAGATGAAACTAATATTGCAGCTCATGAAAAGACCGTTAATGCTATGAAGATGACGAATGCAAATCATAAGTTATAACATTAAATCAATATCATCTCTGCAGTATCAGACAGCACCCGAGAGAGCAGCACAGTTATTATTGATAACTCAGTTCATCTCATTCACGTCCAGCAGTGTGTGCAGGGCCGCTGAGCGCATGCAGATGTTTGTTTATGTGTTAGCTTTGATTACTGTTGATTTCAAATGCACTAAATCTGTTAATATAAAACGTGTAGGAACTGTGCTCATACTTGTTGGTGGGTGCGACTGCATTTTTGAAGTTAGGAGAACAGGTGCTACCTAGAAAAAAAGGTTAATTTCAAGCCCTATTTAACAGATATACTAAGATGTGCACACATTTAGATAATATGCATTAATAATGTGTGCGCACAGCTGAGTAGCATTAGTCCCTTTATTAATCAGGGGCCGCCACAGCGGAATGAACCACCAACTATTCTAGCATATGTTTTACACAGCGGATGTCCTTCCAACCGCAACCCAGGACTGGGAAACACCCATACACACTCATTCACACACACAATCATACACTACAGCCAATTTAGTACATTAGAACATGCAAACTCCACACAGATATGCAAACTGACCCAGCTGGGCTCAGTGACCTTCTTGCAGGGTTGTTGCTAGATCAGATATGGTTACGGCTGGAAGTTAACAAGAATTATTTATATTATTTATAAAATGTCCCATTTATTACAGATATATTCAGATATATACAATATTCCCATTTTATTAACGTCCACCCCCACCCTAAACCCAATCGCCACAGTAACATAAAACAGTAGTTGTACCAAGTATTAAGTATGTTATCTATTAAATTACCCAATGAATTGTATATTTTGATGCATTCCCCCACACTAACCCTAAACCCATCCGTCACAGTACTGTAAAAATATGAATTATTGTTATTCACCTTACTCTCCGCGTGTGAGCAGACGCAGCCATTTGAATCTTTTTAACTCGAGGCTTCCGCTTTCATTCACTTCCATTCATTTTTAGACATTAAAAACAGCTTGTTATGCTGCTTAATGGTGCAAACAGATCTTTTCTTATTGTATTATTCTACTTTTTATGTATTGTAATGCAAACACTTGTTTGTAAAGTAGTTTGATCGTTTTCTGCCGGTTGAATCGGGAGTCCTAAAACAATCGCAGAAACGAGCGCACTTCAGCATTGTAGAATAAGGTCAATGCAGTGTCTTGTTAAAAATATGAGTAAGAAAGTTAAGCCAAGTCTAAACTGTTTTCGTTTTATTAGAAGGTTTTCAACATATACTGCAGAATTATACGTGCACACAATTATATTCTCTCACTTGACATATTGCATTACATCGTGGTCACAAGCCTCTTTAACTGCATTGAAGCCTATAGACTCAATATATAAACAAGCAGTTCAAATGATGGACTTGATGCCTATGCGATGGCATCATTGTGAAGTTTTATGTAAACATAACCTTTTTAGTTTTGAGTTTTATTCAATTTAATGATCTTAAATTGGTTTTTAAATGTTTAAATAATCATGTACTAATGCTGTTTTCTGATCTAATCAGTCAGCATCAAACCTCTTACAGAGTCACACGAGCAACTGCTGATGGTGACTGTCTAGTACCAAAGTGGAAGACCTCATTTGGTCAATCTGTCTTCTCTAAAGGGAGCCAAACTGTGGGATGATTTACCTGTTAGCTTAAAATCAGAAAGAAATCTAAATATTTTTAGTAGTGTTCTTAAAAAGAGGTTAAAAAGAGGCTCTCCCGTCTCACGCCTCCAAAAGCCACTGCGTTCATTACGTTTGGTCTTCTGAGGCGCAGCTCATTTATTAGAGAACAAACACCAGTGGAGAATCCCAACAGTGCAGCACACTCCACTCCTCTCAGTGATATCTGTGCAGGAGCAGCAGGAGCTGAGGAGCTGATGCTCTTCTGTGTATCACTGTATGAAAACACCAGCCACATTCACTAATGTTTTATGAGATATTACAGTTTTGCGCATAAATCTAATTCTCATCTTTGGATGGAAACACAGCTAATGTTCACGATTCATACTGACACGATCGTAAAATCATCTCTGAATTATGCCAAATATATCAGTCTGATTCACTGCCACAAACAAGATTCATATCTGCAAGCAGCTGATTACTCTGATTACTACTCATTACACCATGCATATTGTACAAAATAAGATTCACAGATGCAACGCTGAAATAATAAATGTGTTTGGACATTTCTGGATGTTTGTGTGTGAAATAAATATGAACTGAGATTGAATAAAGTGTTAGAAATGTACTTCAGCGTGCTGCAAAGGCAAGAGTACTGGATGTACTGAAGCGCTTTGGGTGTATGACTATTCATGATAAATGCACTATATAAATATATTTCATTACATTTATTAATTATGAAAAACAAAACACAAAATAAATCTAAGATTTAGAAACATTGAAAGTTAACTCACTAAATATAATTAAAACTGAAATAAGAATGTGTTGAAATTCTGAATAAAAAAATTTTATTAAAAAATTTACATAAAAATTCTTTGATTTTAACAAAAAAAACTGTCAAATAATTAAAAATACAATACAAATATTTTTTTAAATGATAAAACACAAACCTAAACTTGACAAATACACACAAGTCTACTGAGATTTTGACAAAAAAAGAAAATTAATCAAATAAAATAATTAAAACTGAATTAAAAATGTATAAAAATGTTGAAAAACACCTAAAAATCAGACCTTAATGTGTGCCAGTGTCATGTAAAATCGGGTCCCCCCTGACAATTGGGTCCGCCTAGGATCCTATTGGTTCACTGGAGTTGTAATAGGTATAGTTTGTAGTGCCTGATAAAAAAAAATAAATAAATAAATATATATATATATATATATATAAATGCAGTGAAATCTTGTTTAAATTGATGTAATTTAAAAGAGCGTTATAATGACATAAGACTATTTAAAATTATGTATTTCACACACAACTAAAGCCATGTTTATTCAATAAAAAGCTACGACGTGCTACCACTTCTTATGTTAATATATAATGTTACATATAAATACATGAAAACGACATCATTTAATGTTTACAAAGGTTTCAGTAATCTTAACTATGCATATCTTTAACTTGTAGTTACCGATAATAATGTCACTAATATGATTAGTCTGAGAATAGACTATAAGAAGCACCAAAAATGATTATAATGGGGTATATGCTGAAGCATGCTAATAGGACTTTTAATCTGCCGGTAATCTGGGTTAATCGTTTCAAGTGAATTGTATGCCAATGCAAAATCGGCGTGTTTAAGGTCTGTTTTCTTTATAAATCAGCGATCTCCATTGGCTGAGTGATATCTGATATAAAGTGGGTCTCAGATTGTACAAGAAGCACTGCATTAAATTACATTTCCCCCACCATGTCTTTATAATATGAGCATTTATTTTACCCCAGTATATTCAATGGAGCTTCTGCGCTAGCCTGCCAATTCTGATGGACGCTTTTTGTCTCGTTTTACGCTTGAGCAACTAAATTAATGCCAAAGTCTGTTTAACTGATTATATTGTAATGACATTACAACATCGATGCTGTAAAAGGAAGTGTATAAAATGAAAAACAACTCACAATAACAGGTCACCGGAAGTTTATCAGTATGGGAACAACACTAGCTCTGCTATACCCTATTGCACTGTGGAGAAGTACAATACTCTCTGATCAGGCATTCAACACAGACAATCCATTAGGGTCCTAAGTGGACTTGATTGCAGGGGGACCTGATTTCTCATGACACCGGAACAAGCCAGATCCGCATCCGGCACCTCTGAAATCTGACCCGGCACCTCAGTTTACCGATCCCCCTCCTCACACACCAACCCGCACCATCCTGTTCCTCTGGTGACATGCCGGATCCGTCACCCCGATCTGTTCCGGGACAATTTACAAATGAAGCACTGCTAAAAATGAACAAACACACAACAAATCTGAGAGTAAACAAACACTTAAAGGGCACCTATGGTAAAAGATCTACTTTTCAAGCTGTTTGGACAGCCATATGTGCATGTAGGGTGTATAGACCGTCATATTGGGGTGATATAA
The DNA here is from genome assembly GCF_903798145.1 of Danio aesculapii. Classification (NCBI taxonomy): domain Eukaryota; kingdom Metazoa; phylum Chordata; class Actinopteri; order Cypriniformes; family Danionidae; genus Danio; species Danio aesculapii. Next base: position 24,224,621 of record NC_079452.1, on the reverse strand, counting down.
ACACACCCAGTGCTTTTTTTTCAATTTAACAACATAAAAACGGTGGACCAATTGGAGCGGTTTTCAGATCGACCGCAACTTTACGTAGGAGAGCGGTCCCCCCGCCCACCAATATTGATTGACAGGCGCGTCATCATATCCTCAGTTTGTTGATTCACGTCCGCCATTTTCAGCGTGAGTCGAAGCGATATCACTAAAGGAACACGCTAGCTCTATTTTTAGATGCAAGGCTCATTGGGCTCAACACAAGATCAATATTCTCCACATTATCGCTCTAATCAGAATTATTGGTTGTATCTTTAGGTAGGTTTGCAAACATGTGTACTTCTCATTGAGTCTACCTTATACTTCAGCCGTTTGCATTTCTCACGATCCCAGAAGCTCCCTGTGATCTTAACTAGCATGCGTTTTAGAATTCTAAACATCGGTTTCTATCAGGGTACACTCAAGTCGACGGCTGGGCGCCGCGGACCGCTGCAGAAACCTGTTTAGAATTCAAAAATGCGTGGCGCGACGATTCGGGACACTTCATGTCTCTGCCGCGCCACAGAGAGTGTCTGGTGTGCCGTGTAGCGGCTTCGAGCGGTGCATCCGGTGCCTCAGTCAAAGTTAATTCAGTGTGTGCGGTTATTAGTCTTGGTGTACAAGCTCGGCACTTGAAACTAGCACACAGTTGGCTGTAAAACTGTACAAAGACACAAATGATTTTGTACTCTCTGCTTGGTCTGTGTCCGAGTCGTATATGTAGGACTGAATGCGGATCCTCTCCTCCTCCTTTCAATCTGCCTGTCTGTGTTGCAAACACAGAGCGTGTCATGGCTCCGCCCCTTGTTACGTTGGCGGGAAGCCGAAACTAATCTACATGTGAAGCAACACACCCATAAATCAG
>NC_079452.1:24196232-24218732 GCF_903798145.1 Danio aesculapii | reverse complement strand
ATCATACGTGATCAGACTTGACTGTGATTCTGTTTGAAATTGTGAAAAATTTGTCTCAACATTAATAATAGTTTTCAAGAGTTCACACTGAGCTGATGATTGATTATAAAGTGTGTTAGAGGCATGCTGTCCCAGGAGCGAGCTCTGAGCTCATAAGATCCTCGAGCACGGGGCTCCCTCCCATTTGCAAGGCGAGAGGGGAGTTTGAGCTGAGGTAGATCTGGAGAACTCCCCTGCTGTAGAGGCTAATGAACAGATAGTGATCGCTGTTGCGAGATGACTACTTACTAGGAGCATGTCTATGGTGCTGATTTGGATTAGTCAATTAACTTAAGTTGCATGTTTTTGTGTGGTGGGAGGAAACCGGGGAACCCGGGGGAAACCCGCATGTAAACTCCATACAGAAACATCGGCTGGCTTGGTAAGGACTAGAACCAGTGACGTTCTTGCTGTGAGGCAACAGTGCTAACCACTGGGCCACCGTGCCACCCATCTAGGAAAGAAGGAGGAGTAGGGGTAAAAGGGGGGATTCTTCAAAATGAAGATGCCTGTGATATGGAACTGAGGGTGTTTATAGTGGCTTAGGAATCGTCTGATTGGTCAATCATAAATTGGATAATGCAGGACCAGCTGTGATCAATCATAAGCAGGTGATCCTCTCCAGATTAGTTTATAAATACACTTCACTTAATGAAACAGTTTTGAATAACAAATTATACCAATTAATTTTAACAAATAACATTTATATATGTATTCAGGGACATGTTGTGTTGATAATATGAACTTAAAGACTGTGTACCTATCTTTGACAGTCTCTGCCTGCTGAATTATACCTTCAGCTTCAATTATCATCACATCATTAAGTCTAATTTTCATAATTGTTAGTGTTTTACCCAAGTTAAGTAACACAATTGCATTGTCTCTATTTTTTTATTTCCGTAATATTTTTTTGTTTTCTCTCCATTCTGGTCAACTCTGTTCCATCAGTTATAAAAGCCAGATCAGTCTGTAAAGCACCGATACAACAAAAGCATGTTATTTGCTCCAGGTGATGTAACTTCCTCTGGCGGGAAACTCTGAAAGGCTTTTAGGCGTTTCATTATTCTGCTCTCATTCATTTGTGGGAAATGTTGAATTTATTACCAAGAGGAGATAAAGTATGTGTCAACTCTGTTACTCTGATATTACAGCGAATATCTCATTCACTTTTAAAAATTGTCAGTAATATGATGAAAATGCATAACATTGGGTTTTAGACATGCCATGTGGAGTCTGGTTAAAGGTTAGCATCTGGAGCTAATGCACAAAATGCTGGAAAATATCAACTCTGTTACCGTCAGCTCTGTTAACGTTAACTATATTACCGTCAACTCTGTTACTGTCAACTCTGTTAACGTTAACTATATTACCGTCAACTCTGTTACTGTCAACTCTGTTACTGTCAACTCTGTTAACGTTAACTATATTACCGTCAACTCTGTTACTGTCAACTCTGTTACTGTCAACTCTGTTACTGTCAACTCTGTTACTGTAAACTCTGTTATTGTCAACTCTGTTACTGTCAACTCTGTTACTGTCAACTCTGGTACTGTCAGCTCTTATCATCAACTCTGTTACTGTCAACTCTGTTACTGTCAACTCTGGTACTGTCAGCTCTTATCATCAACTCTGTTATTGTCAACTATGTTATTGTCAACTCTGTTACTGTCAACTCTGTTACCATCAACTCTGTTACTGTCAACTCTGTTATCATCAACTCTGTTACCATCAACTCTGTTACTGTCAACTCTGTTATCATCAACCCTGTTACTGTCAACTCTGTTACTGTCAACTCTGTTATCATCAACCCTGTTACTGTCAACTCTGTTACTGTCAACTCTGTTATCATCAACCCTGTTACTGTCAACTCTGTTACTGTCAACTCTGTTACCATCAACTCTGTTACCATCAACTCTGTTACTGTCAACTCTGTTATCATCAACTCTGTTACCATCAACTCTGTTACTGTCAACTCTGTTATCATCAACTCTGTTACCATCAACTCTGTTACCATCAACTCTGTTACTGTCAACTCTGTTATCATCAACCCTGTTACTGTCAACTCTGTTACTGTCAACTCTGTTATCATCAACCCTGTTACTGTCAACTCTGTTACTGTCAACTCTGTTATCATCAACTCTGTTACCGTCAACCCTGTTACCGTCAACTCTGTTACTGTCAACTCTGTTACTGTCAACTCTGTTATCATCAACTCTGTTACTGTCAACTCTGTTACCGTCAACCCTGTTACCGTCAACTCTGTTACTGTCAACTCTGTTATCATCAACTCTGTTAACATCAATGCTGTTATCGTCAACTCTGTTACCGTCAACCCTATTACCGTCAACTCTGTTACCGTCAACCCTGTTATTGTCAAGTCTGTTACTGTCACCTCTGGTACTGTCAGCTCTTATCATCAACTCTGTTATTGTCAACTCTGTTATCGTCAACTCTGTCATTGTCAACTCTGTTACCATCAACTCTGTTATTGTCAGCTCTGTTACTGTCAACTCTGTTATCATCAACTCTGTTACTGTCAACTCTGGTACTGTCAGCTCTTATCATCAACTCTGTTACTGTCAACTCTGTTACTGTCAACTCTGGTACTGTCAGCTCTTATCATCAACTATGTTATTGTCAACTATGTTATTGTCAACTCTGTTACTGTCAACTCTGTTATCATCAACTCTGTTACCATCAACTCTGTTACCATCAACTCTGTTACTGTCAACTCTGTTATCATCAACCCTGTTACTGTCAACTCTGTTACTGTCAACTCTGTTACCATCAACTCTGTTACTGTCAACTCTGTTATCATCAACTCTGTTACCATCAACTCTGTTACCATCAACTCTGTTACTGTCAACTCTGTTATCATCAACTCTGTTACTGTCAACTCTGTTATCATCAACCCTGTTACTGTCAACTCTGTTACTGTCAACTCTGTTATCATCAACCCTGTTACTGTCAACTCTGTTACTGTCAACTCTGTTATCATCAACTCTGTTACCGTCAACCCTGTTACCGTCAACTCTGTTACTGTCAACTCTGTTATCATCAACTCTGTTAACATCAATGCTGTTATCGTCAACTCTGTTACCGTCAACCCTATTACCGTCAACTCTGTTACCGTCAACCCTGTTATTGTCAAGTCTGTTACTGTCACCTCTGGTACTGTCAGCTCTTATCATCAACTCTGTTATTGTCAACTCTGTTATCGTCAACTCTGTCATTGTCAACTCTGTTACCATCAACTCTGTTATTGTCAGCTCTGTTACTGTCAACTCTGTTATCATCAACCCTGTTACTGTCAACTCTGTTACCGTCAACCCTGTTATTGTCAAGTCTGTTACTGTCACCTCTGGTACTGTCAGCTCTTATCATCAACTCTGTCATTGTCAACTCTGTTACCATCAACTCTGTTATTGTCAGCTCTGTTACTGTCAACTCTGTTATCATCAACCCTGTTACTGTCAACTCTGTTACTGTCAACTCTGTTACTGTCACCTCTGGTACTGTCAGCTCTTATCATCAACTCTGTTATTGTCAACTATGTTATTGTCAACTATGTTATTGTCAACTCTGTTACTGTCAACTCTGTTACTGTCAACTCTGTTATCATCAACTCTGTTACCATCAACTCTGTTATTGTCAGCTCTGTTACTGTCAACTCTGTTATCATCAACTCTGTTATCGTCAACTATGTTACTGTCAACTCTGTTACTGTCACCTCTGGTACTGTCAGCTCTTATCATCAACTCTGTTATTGTCAACTCTGTTATTGTCAGCTCTGTTACTGTCAACTCTGTTATTGTCAACTATGTTATTGTCAACTCTGTTACCGTCTGTTACCGTCAACTCTGTTACCGTCAACTCTGTTACCGTCAACCCTGTTATTGTCAAGTCTGTTACTGTCACCTCTGGTACTGTCAGCTCTTATCATCAACTCTGTTATTGTCAGCTCTGTTACTGTCAACTCTGTTATCATCAACCCTGTTACTGTCAACTCTGTTACTGTCAACTCTGTTACTGTCACCTCTGGTACTGTCAGCTCTTATCATCAACTCTGTTATTGTCAACTATGTTATTGTCAACTCTGTTACTGTCAACTCTGTTACTGTCAACTCTGTTATCATCAACTCTGTTATTGTCAGCTCTGTTACTGTCAACTCTGTTACTGTCACCTCTGGTACTGTCAGCTCTTATCATCAACTCTGTTATTGTCAACTGTTATTGTCAGCTCTGTTACTGTCAACTCTGTTATTGTCAACTATGTTATTGTCAACTCTGTTATTGTCAGCTCTGTTACTGTCAACTCTGTTATCATCAACCCTGTTACTGTCAACTCTGTTACTGTCAACTCTGTTACTGTCAACTCTGTTATCATCAACTCTGTTATTGTCAGCTCTGTTACTGTCAACTCTGTTATCATCAACTCTGTTACCATCAACTCTGTTATTGTCAGCTCTGTTACTGTCAACTCTGTTATCATCAACCCTGTTACTGTCAACTCTGTTACTGTCAGCTCTGTTACTGTCAACTCTGTTACTGTCAGCTCTTATCGTCAACTCTGTTACTGTCAACTGTGTAACTGTCAACTCTGTTACCGTCAACTCATTGTGTACTATACACCTGCAGTTCTGAAATGATTCTTGTGTGTGTTGCAGAGAATGCAAGTGAGTGTGTACAGCCACAGTCGTCTGAGTTTCCTGAAGGTTTCTTCACAGTTCAGGAGAGGAAGGATGGAGGAATCCTGATTTATTTCATGATCATTTTCTACATGCTGCTGTCAGTCTCCATCGTTTGTGATGAATATTTTCTACCGTCTCTGGAGGTCATCAGCGAGCGTAAGCAGGTTTAGTGTATTTGTGCTGTTGTGTTTGATGTTTGTACTGGTTTTGGTGGTTTATGGGGACATAGATGTGTATAATAGTGTGGGTATGATCATGGTATTACAACATAGGTGGATTATGAGTGTCTGCAGGGTCTTAAAGTCTTAAAAAGTCTTTAGTTTTGAAAGCTAAATTTTAGGCCTTAAAACTCTTTAATTCACTGAAATATGGTGTTGAAGGTTTTTAATAATTTTAAACAGCTCGTAATGTTCCTTTGTCTATATAAAGTGACCCCATCTGACTGACTCCTTGCATCCTTACGATATTTGTTTTATAGTCCTTCATGTATTTACTTACATCTACATGGTGAGGACACTGATCTGGAAACACTATTGTGCATACATTTAAAAGATCTTTTTAAGAAATGCTCTGCTAAAAATGTTTATGCATTTAACTAATTTGCTTGTTTTGACACATTATTTAAAATATGTGGCTGAGAAATAACTAAATTGCTTCTTTTATAGGCACAAGTTAAAATCTTTTCCACTTGCCATTAGAAAACATTCTAGCACTTTGCTTTATAAGTCTAAAATTTAATTCATAATGGTCTTAAAAAGTCTTACCTGGTGTTTTTTGACCAGTTTGACATGGTGAAACCTGCAGAAACTCTTTATGAGGACATGCTGGATGCTCTTGTAAATTAAAACTGTTATATAAATAATACTTAATGGGTTTTTTTCACATTGAACATTGGTTTTCTGTGAGGGATGAGTTTAGGGGAAGGGCCATATAATACATTATGCTTATGGAGATTCCTCATAAATAGGCCCACACGGAATCTGTGCGCACAATTCTGCAGATTATTAGCCCATCATTAATTCTGTTTATTTACTTGAGTAAGTGTGTGTAAATCTATATTTATTCAGTTTTTAAATTAATTTCAGTAATATTATAGACTAATATGAAAATGTTGATCTGATTTATGTACAGTACAGTGTGTACAGTCATATTCTCTGTCTTTCAGTAGAGATATTATATGAGAGACTTGATTTGTTTACCAAATAAAGTGAATCTAAATGAATTAGCATTTTAAACATTAAATTAAAAAGATAATATTTTTATTTCATATATTAAGGTTTTAGTTATGAAACTCCCAAAATAATTCCGCAGAAATCCAAAATTCTCTGCAGAAATAGCAAAAAAATGTCCGCAGATTCTGTCTGGCCCTACTCATAAATCACCAAAACCAACATTGTGTGTGTGTGTGTGTGTGTGTGTGGTGTGTGTGTGTGTGTGTGTGTGTGTGTGGTGTGTGTGTGTGTGTGTGTGTGTGTGTGTGTGTGTGTGTGTGTGTGTGTGTTTCAGGTCTCGGTCTCTCGCAGGATGTTGCTGGAGCCACATTTATGGCAGCTGGGAGTTCAGCACCAGAACTCGTCACTGCATTTCTGGGTAAACTACAATTACAATTAGACTTAACACAACTCTTTCATGTTGAGGACTACAAAACTATCAGGAAAACTACAGAAAAAAGTTATCTGAGGTGAAATATTTTAGACAAACAGACTCACATCTCATCCGCTAGTGAGATTCATTAGTGTCGCCTACTTTTTCAGCAGCACTAGTTCTGGAAATATATTCAAAGGTGCCAGTATTGTAGTGGTTGAACTAGGTATTGCAGTCCAAATTCAAAATATTGTTTATATTAATATTTTAACCCGGCCCATTTGACAAACAAGCTGCCCAGATAATGTTTGTAATATTTGTATTGTATTATCATTCATTCATTCATTTCCCTATAGGCTTAGTCCCTTTATTCATCAGGGGTTACCACAGTGGAATGAACCGCCAACTATTCCAGCATATGTTCAAAGCCTGGTTTATACTTCTGCGTCGAGTGATCGGCGTGACCCACAGCGCAAGGATTGCACGTTGCTTTTTGTGTTGCTCTTCGAACACTTCCGAAAAGCTAGCTAGCAGTGAGGTTTCTGTGTTCCTCTGTGTCGAGTTTCTTCGATGGTGTTTTTTTTTCTGAGCGCTTCCTTATTGTAGAAGTAACTCAAACTCACTCATTTTGAGTCCGGTACCGGCGGACGTGCATAAGGTAAACACAAAACAAAACTTTCCATGTGGAGCTCCTTCACGGGACTCCACACTTTAAACAGTCGCTCCAAGGGGTTCACGGCGCTCTCGGTCCCGTCCACTTTCGTTAGCGATCCCAAGCCAACCAATCACAGAGCTTGTGCTACATGTTGTTGCGACGTGTAGTTACATTGATTGAGAGGTGCGCTTCAGCGACGGCGACGGCCACGGTGTGGGCGATGCGTCTACGCATAGGCTGCGCCGGAACATACGCATGCGTTTGACACAGATGTATAAAACACCCATACACACACACACACACACACACACTCATACACTACAGCCAATTTAGCTTACTCAATTCCCCTATCGCCAGGGCCGGCGCGTCCGTAGAGGCGACCTAGGCGGCCGCTTAGGGCGGCAGAATAGAGAGGGCGGCGTCCGCGACACCTCCATCACCACCTGCCTCCTCAGCAGTTATATCCTAGGGCGGCAGAATTGAGAGGGCGGCGTCCGCGACACCTCCCTCACCACCCGCTTCCTCAGTTACATCCCCACCCCCCCCGTTCCTCAATTTGCTAATGGGTCACTTTCATTTTCACTTTCGGGTTGAGGGCGGCGTGATCGTCCTTTGCCTGGGGCGGCTGTTCAGCTTGCTCAGACCCTGCCTATAGTGCATGTGTTTGGACTGTGGGGGAAACCGGAGCACCCGGAGGAAACCCACACCAACACGGGGAGAACATGCAAACTCCAGCCGGGTCTCGAACCAGCAAGCAAGTCACCGTGCTGCCCTGTATTGTATTATTTGCTAATTAAAAAGGACCTCATTTGTTTTAAGGAAAGTGACGATGAGTTTCTGACGGAAAAACTGTTTAATGCTGTAATTGAGTTTTTCATTTATCTTTGTGTGTGTGTGTGTGTGTGTGTGTGTGTGTGTGTGTGTGTGTGTGTGTGTGTGTGTGTGTGTGTGTGTGTGTGTGTGTGTGTGTGTGTTGTTCTCAGGTGTGTTTGTGACGAAGGGTGACATCGGCGTCAGCACCATCATGGGTTCTGCTGTCTATAATCTGCTGTGCATCTGTGCAGCGTGTGGCCTGCTATCCTCTGCAGTGTGTGACTACACATACATACATACACACGCGCACACACACACACACACACACACACGCACACACACACACACACACACACACACAAACACATCACTTAGACACATCACTAAGACACGCACACACTCTCGCTGATCTGTGTGTGTGTGTGTGTGTGTGTGTGTGTGTGTGTGTTAGGTTGGTCGTCTGAGCTGCTGGCCGTTGTTCAGAGATTGTGTTGCATACGCCATCAGTGTAGCCGCCGTCATCGCTATCATCTCCGACAACAGAGTTTACTGGTGAACCTCCTCATCATTCCTTACTTCATTCTCTGAATACTAACTTCATATCTCGCAGTTATAGCTGACGAAATTTCTAATTTACTTTTCACAATTTAGACTTGACTTTTCGGTAACAATTCAGAGTTGACTTTTTTAATTTTGTTGTTTTTTTTATTCTGAGTTTCCACAATTTTGACATTTTTTTCAATGTTTTATTTACTTTTCACAATTTGGACGTTTTTTTGGAATTTCGAATTTTCACAATTTTGAAGTTTTATAAAATCTTTTATTAACTTTTCACAATTTTGATATTTTCTGTAACTGATTTTTTTTTTTTTTGCAATTTTGACGTTTTTTAGAATTTCAAATTGACTTTTTACTATTTTGAATTTTTTTGTTCACACTTTTGAAGCTTTTTGTAATTGAGAATTTTCCCAATTTTTATGTTTTTTTGAAATTATGAATTTTTAGTTTTGACTTTTTTTTCACAATTTTGACTTTTTTTTAAATTTTGAATTTACTTTTCACAATTTTGATGTTTTTTTTTTATTTTTTTTTATTTTTTTTTAATTTTGACATTTTTTTAATTTAGAATTTTCACAATTTTGACTTTTTTTTTATTTTTGATTTACTTTTCACAATTTTTGTTATTTGGAATTTAGAATTTTCACAATTTTTACGTTTTTTTTTTAAATTTTCAAAATTTTGACGTTTTTTTAAATCTGCTTTTCAGAATTTTGACGTTTTTTGACATTTAGAATTTACTTTTAACAATTTTTTTGTTTTCTGGAACTATGAATTTATTTTTAGTAAGTTTGACACTTTGAAATTTAGAATTTATTTTATACAATATTGATGTTTTTTAATTTTGGATTTACTTTTCACAATTTTGACGTTTTTTTATTTGCTTTTCAGACTTTTGACACTTTTTGGAATTTAGAATTTACTTTTCACAATTTTTACATTTTTTGGAACTATGAATTTATTTTGAAATTTTGACTGTATTTGGAACTTAGAATTTTTACAATTTTGACGTTTTTTGACATTTAGAATTTTTACAATTTTGACCTTTTTATTTATTTACTTTACAATTTTTTGGGGAATTTTCACATTTTTTGACAGTTTGTGACATGTTTTGAAAATTTACTTTTCATTATTTATTTTGGAATTTAGAATTTTCCCAATTTTGACGTTTTGTGAAATTTTTTTTTTTACAATTTTATTTTATTTTATTTTACATTTTTTGTAATAATGGTTTTTTATGTTAGATCAATGTTATGAGTTTGTAGCTATCTATTGAGCAGAAAACTGAAACCATGAATAATTTGACCATGTTTATAATCTCTGAAAAGCCTAGTTTCTGCATGTGTGTGTGTGCAGGTATGATGGTGCGTGTCTCATGCTGGTGTACGGTGTGTATGTAGCTGTGCTGTGTTTCGATCTGAAGATCAGCGAGTACGTGATGCAGCGCTTCAGTTCGTGTTGCTGGTGTCTGAAACCTCGCGATCGTGACTCCGGCGAACAGCAGCCGCTAATGGGCTGGAGTGACAACAGCAGCTTGCGTGTCCAGCGCCGCTCCAGAAACGACAGCGGAATATTCCAAGATGATTCCGGATATTCACATCTCTCACTCAGCCTGCACGGACTCAATGAAATTAGTGATGGTATGTACAATAAACACTTAATACTTGTAAACGCTCTGAGATTCAAAGTGTCTCCTGCATGTAAAATAAATATATGCATAATTTAATAGAAGTACTTTTAATAATAAAATTTTGTACTTTTTTCCTCTTAAAAAAATTTTATTTATTTTTTAAACGTTTTTTTGACGTTACAGAATTAAAAATTTACGTTTCACAATTCAGAATTTCAGTTACATCTTGCAATTCAGACTATTTTCTTGTATTTTGATTTTGACTTTTCTAGTATTTAGATTTTTACGCCTTGCAATTTTGCGTTTTGTTGTATTTTGACTTTTACGTCTCGCGATTTTGACTTGTGTTGTATTTAGATTTTAACATCTCATGATGTTTACTTTTCTAATATTTAGTTTTTACATCTCGCCATTTTGACTTTTCTTGTGTTTAGTTTTTTGTCTCGTGATTTTGACTTTTTTTGTATTTTGACTTTTACGTCTCGTGATTTTGACTTTTCTTGTATTTAGATATTTACATCTCACGATTTTGACTTTTTTACTAAATTATTATGTCTTGCGATTTTGACTTTTCTTGTATTTTGACTTTTACGTCACACGATTTTGACTTGTGTTGTATTTAGATTTTAGTTTATTTAGTTTTTACATCTTGCCATTTTGACTTTTCTTGTGTTTAGTTTTTTGTCTCACGATTTTCACTTCTAGTATTTAGTTTTTACATCTCAAGATTTTGACTTTTCTTGTATTTTGACTGTTACGTCTCGTGATTTTGACTTTTCTTGTATTTAAATCTTTACGTCTCACGATTTTGACGTTTTTAGTATTTAGACTTTTATGTCTCACAATTTTGACTTCTTGTATTTTGACTTTTACGTCACGTGATTTTGACTTGTGTTGTATTTAGATTTAAACGTCTCATGATTTTGACTTTTCTTGTATTTAATTTTTTATGTCTCGCGATTTTGACTTCTTGTATTTTGACTTTTACGTCACGTGATTTTGACTTGTGTTGTATTTAGATTTAAGCATCTCACGATTTTGACTTTTCTAGTATTTAGCTTTTTATGTCTCGCGATTATGACTTTTCTTGTATTTAGTTTTTTGCGTCTCATGATTTTGCCTTTTGTTGTATTTTGACTTTTACGTCTGACGATTTTTACGTCTTGTGATTTTTACTTTTTTAGTATTTAGATTTTTACATCTCACAATTCTCACAATCTAGTAGATTATTGTCTTGCGATTTCGACTTTTCTTGTATTTTGACTTTTACATCACGCGATTTTGACTTCTCGTATTTAGACTTTTATGTCTCACGATTTTGACTTTTCTAGTATTTAGTTTTTTACGTCTTGAAAGTTTGACTTTTCTTGTATTTTGTCTTTAACGTCTCGCGATTTTGACTTCTCGTATTTACATTTTTACATCTTGCGAATTCGACTTTTCTTGTTTTTGTTTTTTTATGTCTCGCGATTTTGCCTTTTCTTGTATTTTGACTTTTAGATCTTGTGATTTTGCCTTTTCTTGTATTTGGTTTTTTATGTCTCGCGATTTTGACTTGTATTTTGACTTTTCCTGTATTTATATTTATAAGTCTCACGATTTTGAGTTTTCTTGTATTTTGACTTTTACATCTCACGATTTTGACTTTTCTTGTATTTAGATTTATAAGTCTCACGATTTTGAGTTTTCTAGTATTTTGACTTTTACTTCTCACGATTTTGCCTTTTCTTGTATTTCTTGTGTTGTAACTCGATTTCAACTTTTCCAGTATTCAGATTTTCACGTCTCACAATTTTGGCTTTTCTAGTATGTAGATTTTTCATGTCACGACTTCGACTTTTCTAGTATTTTGAGTATACTTTTTGCAATTTTGACTTCCTATAGCTTAAGTTTATGTCTTACAATTTTGACTTGTCTACTATTTAGATTTTCACGTCTCAAGATTTTGACTTTTCTTGCATTTAGATTTTTACGTCTTGCAATTTTGACTTTTCTTGTATTTTGTCTTTAACGCCTCGCGATTTTGACCTTGTATTTAGATTTTTACGTCTCTCGATTTTGACGTATTTTGACTTTTACATCTCACGATTTTGACTTTTCTTGTATTTAGATTTATAAGTCTCACGATTTTGAGTTTTCTAGTATTTAGAATTTTACATCTTGCGATTTTGAGCTTTCTAGTATTTTGACTTTTACTTCTCACGATTTTGCCTTTTCTTGTATTTCTTGTATTGTAACTTGATTTCAACTTTTCCAGTATTCAAATTTTCACGTCTCACAATTTTGACATTTCTTGTATTTAGATTTCTTGTATTTAGATTTTTACGTCTCATGATTTTTTTTCTAGTATTTAGATTGTTACGTCTCGCGATTGTGACTTTTCTGCTATGTTGATTTTTACATGTCACGACTTTTCTAGTATTTTGAGTGAACTTTTTGCAATTTTGACTTTTTTTTTTTTCTATAGTTTAAGTTTATGTGTCTCAATTTTGACTGTTTCCTTGTATTTTATGTCGAAACCCTGCCTATTTTCTTGCATTTTGAGTGTGTGTGTTTGTATTTCAGAGCAGAAGAGTGTGTTCTCCATGCCGGATCACGATCTGAAGCGAATCCTGTGGGTTTTGTCTCTTCCGGTCAGCGTTCTGCTGTTTGTGAGCATTCCCGACTGCAGGAAACGCTTCTGGAAGAACTTCTACATGCTCACCTTCCTGATGTCCGCCGTCTGGATCTCTGCATTCACTTATGTGCTGGTCTGGATGGTCACCATCGTGGGTAAATCTGATAAATACCACAGTAAACACTTCTGCGGAGCATAATCATACCCACAGGGTGAGGTGAACAACAGCTGAGTAATCAAAACACATCTGATGTCGCGTTGACATTTTACACCTTTAAATAGCAGGCATGATTTTATTAATTACTGTAACAAGCAGGGGTGTAGCGGACATTTTAAAAGTGGGGGGACGGCTATATGAGATCATACCTTCATATAATTATTAATCACCTGTTTCTAAATTGTCTGTCTCTAAAAGTGAGGGGGACGAATCCCCCCCGGTAACAAGATATGTTCACTCTGGTAGAAAATTACTCATATTTTACTATTTATTTTGAGTTTTTGACATCTTAGTAATCATTTTTGTCAAAAATGAAAACAAATTTGTAGCTTTTGTTGAAAATTATTTTAATGGTTTCTGTTGAAAAGGTTTTTTTGGTTGAAAATTGATAAAATTCTAAAGGTTTTAATTGAAAATGAGTTTTAAAAATTATTAAAAATATTAAAATGAATTATATTAGTATTGATTTTCATTGAAAACTAATATTGAAAAATATCTTCGTAACTTTTTTTGAAAAATACTAAAAATAGTTTCTGGTTGAAAATGAGCATCTTAGTACATTTTTTCATAATTTTTTTTTTTTGTAGTTTTTGGACAGTTAATCGAATCTTACCTGTGATTTTGTTGAAAATGATTACATTTGGAAGTAGAGTTTTTGGTTGAAAATAATTATTACTTTAGGAATGATTTTTGTTGAAAATGAATAATTTTTTAGTAACAATATTTGTTGGAAATATATATTTATTTTTTGTAGTTGTTGGTTGGAAATGCATCATATCTTAGTCTTCATCTTAGATTTATTTTGTATTTTCCAGCTCAGTGTTGACTTTTATTAAAAAAGTTGTAATTTATTTCCAGTTTATGGCTGAAATTTAATCATATCTCAAAGATTAGTTGAAAATTAATCATATTGTTAATCAATCAAATTAATCATATTAATCACATTTTTTTGTAGATTCTGGTTAAAAATTAATCGTTTTATTAAAGATTGTCATTGAAAATGAATCATATCTCAGTAAAAATTTTAGTGATTTTTTTTGTAGTTTTTGGTTAAAAAATGAATCGTCTTAGTAATGATTTTGATTGAGAATGACTTTTTTTTTTGGAGTTTTAATCATATCTTAATGATTTTCATTGAAAATTAATCGTCTTGGTGATTTTTGTTGAAATATATATATTTTTTTGTTTGTAGTGTTCAGTTTTAATCAAATTTAATGAAAATTAATCATCTTATTTCTTATATTGAAATTGATCATATCTTAGAAACTTTTCCAACTACTTTTTGGTTGAAAATGCAATCGTATCTTAAAGATTTTCATTGAAAATTAATCAAATCTTACTAATATTTTTTGTTAAAAAAGACTTTGTTGTTGAAAATTGACTTAGTAAAGACTTCCATTAAACATTGTATTTATATATTTTTAAATTTGGGATTGAAAATTTATAATCTTACTTTATAAAATAACTTTTTTGATCATCAATTTTCATCATCTTAAAGATTTTAGTTGAAAATGAATCATATCTTAAGGATTTTCATTGAATATGACTATTATTGCTAAATTTGTCATTAAAAATTGATCAGCTTAGAGATGGTGTTTGTTGAAAAATCAACCATATCCTAAAGATTTTATTTGAATATGAATCATATCTTAAGGATTTTCATTGAATATGACTCTTCTTCTCATAGTTTTTAGTTAATATTGATCACGTTAGTATTGACTTGTTGATAAATGAATCATATCTTGAAAATTAATTTGTTATTGATTGACCCATTCTGTGGTCAAGATTTAGGCTCTTATCGTAATAATAATCAAAGTTTGAGAATAAAAAAACTCATGACAAGCTTATAACCCCAATATCACACATAGATCAGAACTTTATTAATAAAACCGACATCTGTCTTCCTGCGTCTTTCATTCTCCACAGACTCTTCTGGTGTGTTTCTGTGTGCATTATTGTGATGATTCCTGGTGTGTGTTTTGCGTGCGTACAGTGGTGATTATGGTCAGGGTGCAGTCGTCATGTCGGATCGGTCACATGCTGCGTTTTCATTCCTCAAATACCAGCTGCAGGATTATGATGCGCCGCAGGAACATGTGATGCAGCGCCGAATAATAGGATTATTATCCTGCACAGACTCACATGAGCACCGGCGGAGCTTTAGAGCCCGCTCGAATGAGCAGGTACCACTGGAGATACTGAGAAACACAGCCTTAGGACACACACACACACACACACACACACACACACACACACACACACATACACACACACACACACACACACACACACACACACACACACACACATTCATTCACATGGAGAGTTTGAACCTTCTGCCCGTGATGAGGATCTTTACTAACAAGTCATTTCAAGCAAAATGACCAAAAATGTTAATAAATTTCAGTGAAAATCTTTCAATCAAAATGTTTTATTACCTTCAATGATTCAATTCATTTCAAATCAAAAACAATAAAAAAAAAATGAATTAAAAAAAATGTCAGTGAAAATCACAGATTACTGATACAATTTACAACCAAAATGACTAAATAAATGTAAATTTCAGAGAAAATGTTGACTAAGATTAATAATTTAAGCAACTTGACAAAAACATAACTCCACAAAAAAATCTTTACTGAGAAACAAGTCATTTTTACACAAAACGACAAAAAAATAACAACAACAACAACAACAACAACAACAACAACAAATCTTCACTAAGATACGAGTAATTTAACAAAAAAAAAGAAAAAAAAAGAATACATTTTAGTAAAGCCGGAGACATGAACATGAACACACGCACGCACGCACACACACACACACACACATGCACACAATCCGTTTTGTTTGGTTTCAGTTATAATGGGAAAAACAAAGCTTCAAAACAACTGAATCAAATGCTTCATAAAATGATTCACTGTTTCAAAGCGTTCGAGCAATTGGTTAAATATGTCATCATCAAACAAAATCTCTACTAAGAGTCTTTTTCAACCAGAACAAAAGTAACTTTCATTACTAACAATTATTTTTACCCAAAAATGACGAGTTATTTTCAACAAAAGTCTTTACTGAGATTTCCAACCCAAAATATGACTGACTGAGAAAATCTTCATTTTTATCCAAATCAACAACAAAAAACTAAACTTGTAAATCAATGAAAATATTAACATCATTTTTAACCCAAATGACAAAAACTGGAACGTTCAACATGAATCTTTACTAATATAAAAGTCATTTTCAACAGAAAAATGAATGAATTTCAGTGAAAATCTTTACTGAGTATTATTTAACCTAAAAAAGACCCAACATTTATAACATTTTCAACCAAGAACGAGCAGAAAAATGAATAACTTTCAATTAAATGATCAGAAGTTGATCAATTCAGTTCACCTTTATTTGTATAGCGCTTATACAATGTAGATTGTGTCAAAGCAGCTTCACATAGAAGATTATAGTAAATTGGAACAGTGTTGTTCAGTTTGTAGTGATTAAGTTCAGTTCAGTTGAGCTCAGTTCAGTGAACTTAAACACTACAAACTGAACTACACTGTTCCTATTTACTGTGACCTTTTATGTGAAGCTGCTTTGACACAATCTACATTGTAAAAGCGCTATACAAATAAAGGGGAATTGAATTGAATTGAATTAAAGCAGAAGCCAAAAACACTGATAAATGAAACGGAACAGCCCAGAGTCCTGATCTAAACCTAATTGAAAATCTCTGGAAAAAATTTTTTGACAAAGACATTTACAAGGCAGAGATCTGACACCAGCAAGACAAAGATCATTTTCTGATCTATTAAATGTCACAAGTTGAAGACTAAATTATTTGCCCTCCTGTTAAAGTTTAATTCTTCAAACATTTGCCAAGTGCCGTTTAACAGATTTGTTTTATCACTTTTTTAAACATACAAATCACTAACTCCTAATCAGTAAAGTAACAAGTTACAAACACTCAAACTCCTGTAATGGAGTAGGTTTTCTCAGGAATTGTAATTTACTAAGTAGTTATAAAAATGTGCACTTTTACTTTCCCTTGAGTATATTTCTAGTGCTGTATTGGTACTTTTACTCCACTACTTTCCGTCAACCTGCAGTACTGTATTTTTTCCAGTCTATGGGGATTAGAAAAATCAGTCCTGTGGTTCCTGTCCAATCAAATCACACATAGAAGGTAAATCGCCTCATAATGAACAACTTCAAGACATGGGCCATTTACATTGCAGCAACTGTTTGGAAGCATTAAAGTGTCCAAGAAGATGTCCAAAATCCACACACATTGACTTAGAGACTGTTTAGATTTATGTCACTGATGAGATGATGATGGATGTTTACTGTATGATGACTGAAATAGCCTTAATCATCCAGCAGGCACAAGACGTTAACATGACGTCAGATTGAAGTTGTACCCTAACATCATGGGGACACTGCATTTTGTTTGGAAATGAGAATCGTGTTGACGTCAGAACTCAACATCAGGCTACATGTTGTGTCGATGTTACCACTATGACGTCTATCAGATATTGGATTTTGGTTGCCATAACTGACGAATCAATGTCGACGTTGGACTTTGGTCACTTTCTAAAAACCTAAAATCAATCAAATAACAACGTCAACGTTGTCCTTAGACGCTGACTAGACAATGAATTTAAGTGCTCCTAATAACCATTTCTTTTTTCTTTGCCATGACAACAGCACATCATATTTGACTAGATATTTTATTCATACACACACACACACATATATATATATATATATATATATATATATATATATATATATATATATATATATTAGAAGTCTTCCTTAGAAGTCGCCTAATTAGAAGAACCCTAACTGCATTTACACACTTTTTTGATAAAATATTGTCCAAAGATTTGGGATGGTTTGTAGACAGTTGTTGATAAAAGAGAGTTTGTGTTTGTGTCCAGGGGAGACTCTGGGAATCCCGGACACAGTGATGGGAATGACTCTTCTGGCCGCTGGAACCAGTATCCCCGACACCGTGGCCAGCGTGATGGTCGCTCGAGAAGGTAAACACAACTCAACAAACATTATTACACCACACTCTGGAGTATTCTGTTCTGATTGATCAATTATGACATTCTATGTTAGGGATATAGTAGATCCAGCAGGTTGTTATCTCAGAATAAAGCCTGACAGGTTTATCAGCAGCCGATGTGAAGCGCAGCAAATAATTTCATTATTCAGACACTAGATGGAGACAAACAGACAAAAACACAAAGCTAACAGAAACAGCTGATGCAGTATACACTAACCTGAGCATTATTCAGACACTAGATGGAGACAAACAGACTAAAACAGCTGATGGAGTATACACTAACCTGAGCATTATTCAGACACTAGATGGAGACAAACAGACAAAAACACAAAGCTGACAGAAACAACTGATGGAGTATACACTAACCTGAGCATTATTCAGACACTAGATGGAGACAAACAGACTAAAACAGCTGATGGAGTATACACTAACCTGAGCATTATTCAGACACTAGATGGAGACAAACAGACTAAAACAGCTGATGGAGTATACACTAACCTGCACATTATTCAGACACTAGATGGAGACAGACTAAAACAGCTGATGGAGTATACACTAACCTGAGCATTATTCAGACACTAGATGGAGACAGACTAAAACAGCTGATGGAGTATACACTAACCTGAGCATTATTCAGACACTAGATGGAGACAGACTAAAACAGCTGATGGAGTATACACTAACCTGAGCATTATTCAGACACTAGATGGAGACAGACAGACTAAAACAGCTGATGGAGTATACACTAACCTGAGCATTATTCAGACACTAGATGGAGACAAACAGACTAAAACAGCTGATGGAGTATACACTAACCTGAGCATTATTCAGACACTAGATGGAGACAAACAGACTAAAACAGCTGATGGAGTATACACTAACCTGAGCATTATTCAGACACTAGATGGAGACAAACAGACTAAAACAGCTGATGGAGTATACACTAACCTGAGCATTATTCAGACACTAGATGGAGACAGACTAAAACAGCTGATGGAGTATACACTAACCTGTGCATTATTCAGACACTAGATGGAGACAAACAGACTAAAACAGCTGATGGAGTATACACTAACCTGAGCATTATTCAGACACTAGATGGAGACAGACTAAAACAGCTGATGGAGTATACACTAACCTGAGCATTATTCAGACACTAGATGGAGACAGACTAAAACAGCTGATGGAGTATACACTAACCTGAGCATTATTCAGACACTAGATGGAGACAGACTAAAACAGCTGATGGAGTATACACTAACCTGTGCATTATTCAGACACTAGATGGAGACAAACAGACTAAAACAGCTGATGGAGTATACACTAACCTGCGCATTATTCAGACACTAGATGGAGACAGACTAAAACAGCTGATGGAGTATACACTAACCTGAGCATTATTCAGACACTAGATGGAGACAGACTAAAACAGCTGATGGAGTATACACTAACCTGAGCATTATTCAGACACTAGATGGAGACAGACTAAAACAGCTGATGGAGTATACACTAACCTGAGCATTATTCAGACACTAGATGGAGACAGACTAAAACAGCTGATGGAGTATACACTAACCTGTGCATTATTCAGACACTAGATGGAGACAAACAGACTAAAACAGCTGATGGAGTATACACTAACCTGCGCATTATTCAGACACTAGATGGAGACAGACTAAAACAGCTGATGGAGTATACACTAACCTGAGCATTATTCAGACACTAGATGGAGACAGACTAAAACAGCTGATGGAGTATACACTAACCTGAGCATTATTCAGACACTAGATGGAGACAGACTAAAACAGCTGATGGAGTATACACTAACCTGTGCATTATTCAGACACTAGATGGAGACAAACAGACTAAAACAGCTGATGGAGTATACACTAACCTGAGCATTATTCAGACACTAGATGGAGACAGACTAAAACAGCTGATGGAGTATACACTAACCTGCGCATTATTCAGACACTAGATGGAGACAGACTAAAACAGCTGATGGAGTATACACTAACCTGAGCATTATTCAGACACTAGATGGAGACAGACTAAAACAGCTGATGGAGTATACACTAACCTGAGCATTATTCAGACATTAGATGGAGACAGACTAAAACAGCTGATGGAGTATACACTAACCTGAGCATTATTCAGACACTAGATGGAGACAGACTAAAACAGCTGATGGAGTATACACTAACCTGAGCATTATTCAGACACTAGATGGAGATAAACAGACTAAAACAGCTGATGGAGTATACACTAACCTGAGCATTATTCAGACACTAGATGGAGACAGACTAAAACAGCTGATGGAGTATACACTAACCTGAGCATTATTCAGACACTAGATGGAGACAGACTAAAACAGCTGATGGAGTATACACTAACCTGAGCATTATTCAGACACTAGATGGAGACAGACTAAAACAGCTGATGGAGTATACACTAACCTGAGCATTATTCAGACACTAGATGGAGACAGACTAAAACAGCTGATGGAGTATACACTAACCTGAGCATTATTCAGACACTAGATGGAGACAAACAGACTAAAACAGCTGATGGAGTATACACTAACCTGCGCATTATTCAGACACTAGATGGAGACAGACAGACTAAAACAGCTGATGGAGTATACACTAACCTGAGCATTATTCAGACACTAGATGGAGACAGACTAAAACAGCTGATGGAGTATACACTAACCTGAGCATTATTCAGACACTAGATGGAGACAGACAGACTAAAACAGCTGATGGAGTATACACTAACCTGCGCATTATTCAGACACTAGATGGAGACAGACTAAAACAGCTGATGGAGTATACACTAACCTGAGCATTATTCAGACACTAGATGGAGACAGACAGACTAAAACAGCTGATGGAGTATACACTAACCTGAGCATTATTCAGACACTAGATGGAGACAAACAGACTAAAACAGCTGATGGAGTATACACTAACCTGAGCATTATTCAGACACTAGATGGAGACAGACTAAAACAGCTGATGGAGTATACACTAACCTGAGCATTATTCAGACACTAGATGGAGACAGACTAAAACAGCTGATGGAGTATACACTAACCTGCACATTCCAGATAGCCGTGTAATATTCTGCAATGTACATGATCTCCTATACATTAACTGCACTCAGTCGCACCTCTGTGTGTTTGTCTCAGGTAAATCTGATATGGCCATGTCCAACATCGTGGGCTCCAACGTGTTCGATATGCTGTGTCTGGGCATGCCGTGGTTCATCCAGACGGTGTTTGTGGACGTGGGCTCCCCGGTGGAGGTCAACAGCTCGGGGCTGGTCTTCATGTCCTGCACGCTGCTGCTCTCCATCATCTTCCTCTTCCTCGCCGTGCACATCAACGGCTGGAAGCTGGACTGGAAGCTGGGTCTGGTGTGTTTGGTGTGTTACGTGCTGTTCGCAACACTCTCCATATTGTACGAGCTCGGCATCATCGGGAACAATCCCATACGCTCCTGCAGCGACTGAACACTGCTTGACTGCACTCGCGCCCCCTCATGGACAACACAAGGATGTGACTCTTAACCCTCTAAAGTGCAGAAGTTCATTACTAAATACAAGAAAACAGAATTGCGAGACGTAAACTCAAAATACAAGAAAAGTCAAAGAGCGAGATGTAAACAGATGTGCATAAACAATGCTCATAAATGAGAAGGATAAACTTTATTCATTACTTTCTTTTTAACCCTTTAAGGTCGACAGATCTCATCTATGTTTTATCCACCTATTTTTATGTGCATTTTGGATATGCACATTGGAAATGAAAAATGCCAAGAAAAATGTGTGCACGTAAATGAGGATCAACTTTTTAATTCAATAAAACTGCATAAACTCTGTAATCACTGCTCAACAGCGCCCCTTAGGGACATGGATCTGACTTTAATTACTGCATATCCGCTTGTTAAGTGTGACGTCACGCGAAGCGGCTTCCGGGTCCAAGCGCTCTATCAAACGGTATGAGGAGACTCATGAAATGATAATAATAAACGTTTACAAAGCACTGTAATACTTTCGAAAATCACAATATATATACATATCCATGCCTAATATATAATATATACACTATGAATTCATATAAAATTCACTTTATTGTGTGATAGGACTAAAAAAGTGATCATAAACGAATATTTTGTCAATTCAAATGAGTGGCGGCTTGGACCCAGAAACAGTGTTACATACATCACCAACACGTCAGCACTTAACAAGCGGATAACACTAACATAACATAACATAAACTCAAAATACAAGTCAAAACTGCAAGATGTGAACTCAAAATACAAGAAAATAGTCGAGGAGCGAGATGTAAAAAAAAATGTATGCACATAAATGATATTTATTCAATAAAAAGCTCTGATGTAAAGAGATATAGTGAATAAAGTCCAGCATGTGCTTCATCAGTAAACTCAACACTGCTCAACAGCGCCCTCTTATGGAAAACAAGGATATGACTTTTTTTTAACCCTCTAAAGTTCACAAGTTACAGTTCTACAGATCTTATTAGCCGTTTCAACTACTTTTATGTGCATTTTGGATGTGCACATTGGAAATGAAAAATGCCAAGATGTGCATACATTAAAAAAAAAATAATA
>NC_079452.1:24133732-24191232 GCF_903798145.1 Danio aesculapii | reverse complement strand
TACGCACATTTCTGACAAAGATCTGGCATCCGCCTTTAGACCGGTCACTCATTCCGCCCATGTGACCCGAACCTCCGCCTCCTCCATACTGACCGAAGCCGCGGCTCATGTCCATGCTTGCAGACATCCTGTCGAAGCCAGAGTTCATGCGATCCATTCCCATGTTCCCCATCCCTGAAAAACACACAAACACCAACAATTATAGCACAAGTCATTGCAAAGTATAACCAAAACAGAGTGAAACTTTATCATTTGCATGTGTCTTAAAGGCATTGCTAAAGAAGGTTAAAGTATTATTTATACGCTTCACATCATGCAGCTCTGCGCTAATCTCTTGATTTACATTAATTAATTTAGTATGAGATGAGTGACCTAATCCAGAGCCCATGGGTCCCATCCCAGAATTCCCCATTCCTCCAAATCCTCCACCTGATGAGAGAGAAAGAGAGAGAGTCAATCATTTTCAGAGGTTTAGCAACTGTTTCGTGGATTGACCAAAACACATCTTAATACCAAGTGCAAACAGGGCCTAAGTGAGGGCAATTGAGCCCTCACAAGTATACAGTGGGGGAAAAGTATTGAACATGTCATTTTCCTGGGAACAATATTTGTAAAGGAGCTGCTGACATGGAATTGAACCAGATTTTAATAAAAACCCAAACAATACAAACATGAATAATAATAAAAAAATAATAATAATAAATAAAAAAAATAATAATAAAAAAAAGTCATGTGCAATAACAATTAAATGACAAGGAGAAAGTCCAGGGGTCCATTCTTCGTACCTCGCTTAAATGATCCAAGATGATTTGGCAGATCCTGGATCTTTTAATCTTGATAACTGATCCCTGGCTAATTTGGTTCTTCAAATATGTTCGCGAATCAGATTAAAATGTCTGGATAAACTGATCTGAAATCGCTGCGTGTGTTGTGAAGGACTGATCTATACATCCTCGAATTCATGATCAGCAATGCAACGGTTGGCTGACGGCACAGCAGCGTAATGGCATCATCCGATTAATATTCAATTGTCCATGTGAGCAAAACTACATAACATTAGCAGTAAACGGTTTGTTAAATAAGGCATGCAATAACTTTCCACATTTGTTGTGAGCTGCAGGCTTT
This sequence comes from Danio aesculapii, assembly GCF_903798145.1. Lineage (NCBI taxonomy): Eukaryota > Metazoa > Chordata > Actinopteri > Cypriniformes > Danionidae > Danio > Danio aesculapii. The sequence goes on along the minus strand of NC_079452.1, from coordinate 24,190,107 downwards.
ACACTCTCATATGTCAAGAGTATTCATCATGCATTTCAATGCATATAAATGTATTTAGTTCTACATTAAGAGAAGATTTTCTTTATTATACTAATTTTTTTAATCGACATAAGGAATAACTGCATGAATTAATTTTGCATCAAAAAAGCATTTTGATATCGGTAAAGGTGTCTGCAACTTTTTTGAAGCATCTAATCTAATCTAATGACTGTATAAATTATTATCCTTGATTTATTTATTTTTTAAAAGTCAAATATTGTGCATGTACAGGTTTGTCTCTAAAAAATTTATCAATAAAATTTTATCTTTGAACCACCAGGTGGCAGTCTTTGTACTTTATTTCGGAGTGCAAACTGCATACGTTTTATAAATATACATTTTTTACTATATATATATATATATATTTAACTTCATATATAAAAAATATATTTACTATTTTCCCAAGTATTTCCCAACTACTGTAAGAAAATATCAGCATTCGGTACATACTTTCAGTATTATCTATGCTTGAACTGACCCAATCTAATCCTGCTTGTATGAAATGAGCCTGCTCCCTAGTAGGTTTGAGCTACCAGAACTGTTGCTATGACAACAAGTCTCAGATGATTTTTGAAGAACTAAACGATCCTGGATCATGTCAAATCGTCAATAACCAAAGCCAGCTAACTGAGTAATCCACGTATGAAGAACGGACCCCTGAACTTCATATTTAAAGACACCTCTGTGCATCTCATCTACCAAATCTGAGCTTTATTCTGTATTCTTTATTGGATTCGGATCAGGTGATTGGCTGGGCCATTCTACAGCTTCATTTTCTTTCTCTGAAAGCATCTGAGAGTTTTCTTGGCTGTGTTTTGGATCATTGTCTTCCAGAAATGTCCACTCTGGTTTCATCTTCATCCTCCTGCTAATGTAGATGTTGGACTGAAGAACTGCCAAGAGATTTCAGCTGCTGTCTGGGCTTTGTGCTTTCAAATAAACTATAATCTATTTATTTCTTAAAAGGTATATTCTTTGGTTTTTAATTATATCATTTAATACAAAACTGTAACAGCACAGCTATGAGGGACATTAAACCTTTTGTTTCCTGAGCACGGGTTGAGTCAAATTGATGCAAATGCTATGGGCAGGGTCTTAACGAATCTAGCTTTGTCTTCGGCTGATACTTTCAGGCTATAGAAACCCTTTTGTTGATCAACTTGCAGGATCAGTGGCTAGTTTTTTCACCTACCTATCTACTTCATTTGCATGCTTTGTTTAGCCATCTCCACCTAGCCACTCCCCTCCTCCTAAAACACTTTATAGACAAGACTCATTTAGACTTGCTTTACTGACTTGTGACAAAACTTGCAGACTTGTAAGAGACTCCTGTAGGCTCTTGCAGACCTGTGGACTTCTTGAAGACGCTGTATGATTGCAGATTAACCAATACATCTCAATAAAGGAATTCTGCTGGTTTCGAGTCTTCTGGACTGGGTTCTCTCTTCATATATATTTTTCCAACAGCTTTCAATGCCCAAATACACCACCCTTTCTATACGTGTTCAATAAGTTTTCCCTGCATTATTTCATTTCATTTATGCATAACTTCATTTGTGAGCTAACTAGATTTGTTTTCATTGCATATATGGATTTCTTTGGTTGTTACCAAAATCTGGGGAAGATTTCAAGTCACCATCACCTTTAGAAATATGTTTTCTGAGAAAGATGGTGACATGTTTAATACTTATTTCCCTGATTGTAGCTAAACCAGCACACACACACACTCAAAGCTGTACGCACCCAGACTGCTGAACGAATCTCCAAACGAGCGGCTCATTCCCAGATCATTTCTGCCGAAGTCTCTGTCCATCCCTCCCATTCCAGAGCGGTACATATCTGTGGAAACACCAGCGCTCAGAAACACTGCACTGACTGATGGAGACCCAAACTGTTATCCTCCTGTTTATCAAAGACAGACTGATGTTTACCTCCCATCCTGCCCATGGACATGTCTCTGCCACTGAATCCTCCCATTCCAGCCATACAGTCCATCCCGGAAAAACCTCCACCCATGCCTACACACACACACACACACACACACACACACACACACACACACACACACACACACACAAAATACAATTATACACATGGAAAATCCACATTCAAACAAGTCACTTTCTACAACCAAACAAAACATTTTAAAACACTGTCTGCAGGTTTCACCAAATCAAATTTAAGAGAGTTAAGACCATTATTCATTAAATTTGAGGCTTTTTCGGACATTACACATTTGTACATATGTACATTACTGCAGCATGTTTTATTCAAGAACATTTGAGCTGGATCTAGTCCATAGCTCTTTCATTTTCATTTTATTTAAAATATATTTAACTTGCTTGTTGATTAAATCCCATTTTATTATTTAACCTATTATTTTTATGCAACAGCCAAGTTGCATGTTCATTTTCTATGAAAAGGAAATCATTAATGTTTTGCATGCTGATTTGTGATTTATGATCAAAATATAGGTCTATATAATAACCTTGCAATTTTTAAATTATAGCTTTTTTTGCTTTGAGTATAGACTATTCAGTTCATAAGAGCAGTTCAATCTTTTATGAAGTTTGCCGTATAAAAATAAAGCATTTTGAAATATTTATAATTATCAGCCTAAATATATCGCTTTCTGCATCCAAGTCTGAAGAGTTATCGGTTATTGATATTGGCCAAAAAAATCCATATCGGTGCATCCATAGTTGATATTTTAGAAATTATGGGATGTGATAAAAAATGCATTGAGTGCGCTAACTAGCGACATAAGGAGTTAAGAAATGCAATGCAAAATTTTTTTCTTGGTGGGGTAGTTAAAGGGTTAAGGCCTTAAATTTGGTTTTTGAAATTTAAGATATTGTTAAGACTTTAAGACCCTGCGGACACCCTGACACACAAACTCCACAGATGATCAGAGCCTGTGTGTGTGTGTGTGTGTGTGTGTGTGTGTGTGTTGAACAACTCACCACTCATGCGGTTCATGTTGCTGCATGCTCCATCCATCCCTGACGAACAAATCAATCAATAATTATTCACCAATCCATCATGTGATTAATAATATTGCAGATAAAACACTAATCTACACTGGTGAGCATATCATTAGCTGGATTTCCAGGGATAGTTCACCCCAAATAAAAAATTCTGTCATCATTTACTGTTTCAAACCATTTTTTTTACTTTCTTTCTTCTGAACACAAAATATATTTTGAAGAATGCTGAGAATCTGTAACCACTGACTTCTATAGTAGGAAAAACAACTACTATGCAAGTCAATAGTGGCATGTTTTTAGCATTCTTCAAAATATCTTCGTGTGTGTTCAACAGAAGAAAAACTGAAAGGTCTGGAACCACTTTAGAGTGAGTAAATGGTCACTTTTGGGTGAACTGTCCCTGTAAGGTGCAGCTTGCAGGAATGACAACCTTGTGCTTGAACTAGGTATTGCATAAAATATTAAAAATAAATTAAATCTAAAAAAATTGGTTGCCAGACTGACATACAGGAGCATTTTGATCGAGGTTTACACAGTAAACTGCTCAGCTAATGTTTGTAATATTTGCTAGTTAAAAACCACCTTGTGTGTATTTGTATAAGCAAAATATGTATTTTCACCGAGCATGTTTCTTAAATATCAGCAAATATATGGTATTTTTATGCTTCAGAAGAATAAAAAAAGTGTACATACAGCACCTTTAATGTGCATTTTAAAACACTGCCTGAAAAACAAAAGATATTGCCAAATTTAAAATAAAAACCTGTGAATTCGCAAAGAAGTTTTTACGTCTTACAACATTTTACACTTAAGGTGGTTTTGCACTTGTGTGAAAAAATGTTAATGTAAATAACATCAAATATACTATGACATTACACACAGGTGATTCCAATACGCCCATTTGTTTACTGTTGGTTGCTATGTTACCAATACTACAGTCAGCTGCTCTAACAATTGTGCACATAAGTCGCAATGTAGGATTTAATTTTTTGCAAACTTTGGAAAGATTTGCTTCATGTTAGGATGGAAACCCAGCTAATGTTCAGAGACACTTTAATAGCATCAGATGGAAACGTCTGATTAAAGCTCAAGCAGAATAAATGCAGTTAGCTAGTCGTTTCATTCATATCAGTTAAATTAATTTTGTTCAAGCGGAGTATTAATTTAATCTGAAATGGAATTTAGGCAATCAGTTAAAAAACAGTGCATTTAAATTAATCAGTTAAAATGACATGATTTGCATGATTAAAAATGCTAATAAGCACTATGCTGCATGCTTGATTTATTTGCATAAACACACCTCCAGGTCCCATTGAGCCTCCACTGAGACGGTTGGCGTTTATTGGCTGGCCACCAGGACCTAAACCCATCCCAATACCACCTAGGCCCCCTGAAACACACACACACACGCCAAATTATACACATGCATTAAAAATGCAATTCTACACATACAAACAAGTCATTTTCATTGTTGTAATGTTATAAAGGCAAAAAAAATAAAAATTTATTTAAAAATCTTAGCATATTATAAACTTTAAAGTTCAAAAGTTATATTTTTATTTTATGTTTTTAAGTTTGTTGTACTAAAGAGCCAAAATACGCATAAATAATTTTTATTACAAGATTTGAGATTGTCAGCAGATTCCGTCTGGTCCTAACTGTAACATTAAAAATGGGGTATTGCAAAAGTATGTGTTGACTTTGAGAATAATAACCCTGCAGTGGGCCTGTGCAGTAATGTAATACTCTCAATGCACACACTGAGCTCTTACTGGGTAATTGTGGAGATTTCTCTACAGGCCTGAAGTCATCAGGAGGAAGAGATTTATCATCCTGCAAAAAAACACACAAGCATGATGAAAGAGCACACAAAACACACACAAACACAGGCTGCTCAAGAACACACATAACATCTCACCATCTTCACGTGCATCTGCCTGTCGAATAGCATCTGACCATTAAACATCGCTGAGCACCGAGTTGAGGAGCAGAACATCAACACATAATAATAATAATCATAATAATACAGGAATCAGAGAGTGAAATTCAATACCCGTCACAACCTTAAGACTCTTTCCAAACATTTTAAGACCTTATCATCACTTTAGGTTTCAACCGGTAACACTGGCAACATTTTGACCTACAGTATATTTAGCAACACCAACAAATAATATAAATCAGAATAATACCTTATCATCACTTAAGGTTTCAACCGGTAACATTGGCCACATTTTAGCTTACACGATATTTAGTGAATAATTTAAAGTCTCCTTTAAAGTTCTTCTCTTGTGTGTGTGTGTGTGTGTGTGTGTTTGTTTGTTTAAGGATACAAATAGCTTGTACAGCCTCCAGCGGCTGCTCGAAGGTCACTGTTCCCATCCCACGACTCTTTCCGTCTTTGTCTTCCTTAACGTCGGCTCTCCTCACGGTGCCGGCCATCCCAAACACCTCCTTCAGCTTCTTCCAGCCCACCTTAAAGTCCAGCTGGGACACACACACACAAACACACAGTTGCAGTCAAAATGATTAGCTCTCCTGAACTATTAGCCCCCTGTATATTTAAAACCTGTACAATTTTCTCTTATACTGTTTCTAAGTTTGTTTTGTTTTTATTTTTTATGCATATTTTTTTTTTAGTTTTTAGGGCAACAGTATCTCCAGCAGAGGGAACCCTCCACATCAAGATCTACTGGTCAGCCCATGATTCAGGAAACATCTGAAAAACAAACCACATACACACAGACATCCAGCCTGCTGTAGAGCTGATCAGTGCAGTGGCTTTAATGTATATCCACAGAAAAGAAAGATCTCCAATCATGCCTTATCGAGAAATCTGTGTTTTTTAACTAATGAAGACAGCAGAAGTCTCTTTCAGCAGAAGAGATTCTTAAAATAAAATATATTGTGTTCAATGGGGAGTTGTTTTTATAGCCAAACGTTTAAAGAGAGCATATTTAAGAGCAGTAATCGCAATAATGGGATATTTTTAATCCAAGGTTTTCATGCACTCAGACTCTTATACCGGCCCATGCCTAGCAGTGAGGAATACAAATCTGTATCCTACATACATGAAACAACAATGCGTGTGTATTAAATTATTAAACACACACAGACTAATCTTCATTTCTGTGAGACCTACATTGGCCACGAAGACGGTGGCTCCGAGGCGTCCAGCCTGCAGAGCGCTGATGATCTCGTGGGGAATGTTGGGGTTGTTGGCGATGGATGGAGGGATGTTCATTCCTGACGGACCTGAATCCTGCCCTCGACCACCATACATCCGGCCCGACCTCTGGAGGACACGCCGTGCATGCTCTCCATCTGGATCCTGAAATACACACACATATATATGTGTATCAAACACCACTCAGACAAACACATACACATATATCAAACACCACTCAGACAAACAGTTGAAGTCAGAATTAATTGCCCCCCCCCCCCTGTATATTTTTCCCCAATTTCTGTTTAACAGAGGGATTAAGACATTTCTAAACATAATGGTTTTAATAACTCATCTCTAATAACTGATGTCTTTTCTCTTTGCCATGATGACAGTAAATAATATTAGACTAGATATTCTTCAAGACACTAGTATTCAGCTTACAGTGACATTTAAAGGCTTCACTAGGTTAATTAGGCAAGTCATTGTATAACAGTGGTTTGTTCTGTAGACAACTGAAAACAAATATTGCTTAAGGGGGCTAATAATACTGACCTTAAAATCTGCTTATCACTACTATTAGCAACATTCACCACAAAAGGCTGTGGTTCATTGATAAGCTATGCAAACAGCTGCCAATATTGCAGAATGACTATTTGTGATTTGACTTTGGCATGATATTGCATGAGCTTTTGCACAGCTTGTCAGAGAACTATGAGTCTGTGTAACAAATGCTTACAGAGAAAGCTTTATAAACTGATGCGCATCACAATCAAATGCGATTTATCATTCTGCCCTACACTACACAAATACGTCAGGCACTATACAGACAAACACACACTCAAGTACATTAGTCGCTACACACACAGAGATAATGCAGAGTGTAGCAGTACCTCTTTGATGTTGAGCGGTCGTCCATTCAGATCATGTTTGCTCATCACTTCAATGGCTTTCTTCACAAACTCTTCATCTTTAAACTCAACCACACTGAAAGAAACATTTACTGCAGGTCAATACAGATCAGAGCACATTACATAACAACACACAATCAATAAGAGACTTTAAACTTTACATTAAAAACATTAAACATGACTTTCCAAACATATATGATCACTCTGTTGTAGTAATTCACTCATATGAATGCATTTAAAATATCGTGTACCTTATTACTAGGCCCCCACAGAATCTGTGTGTTCCTCATCATTAATTGTTTATTTACTTGAGTAAATGTGTGTAAATCTTTATTTATTCAGTTTTTAAATTAATTTCAGTAATATTATAGACTAATATGAAAATGTTCATCTGATTTATTAACAATGCAGTTTGTACAGTAATATTCTGTCTTTTAGTAGAGATATTATATGAGAGACTTGCTTTGTTTACCAAATAAAGTGGATCTTATTGGATTTGCATTGTAAACATCAAATAAAAGTTACAAATATATATTTTTTATTTCACTTATTAAGGTTTTAGTTATGATATTCCCAAAATAATTCCGCAGAAATCTGCAGATTTTTACCAAAATTCCCTGCAGAAATAGCAAAAAACGTCCGCAGATTCTGTCTGGCCCTGCTTATTACACAATTATCACATTATCAGGGATACCAAGGTCAAATCTCATAGATTGCATGGACAAAAATGCCTTAAAGCGATAGTTCATGCAAAATAAAAGTGAAAACTTACTCACTAAATACTCTCCCTCAAGTAATTCCAAACCTTTATGAGTTTCTTTCATGGCACAAAAAGAGATATTTGAAAAAAAAGCAGAAAAACCAAGGAAAAACAAATACTATAATAGCTTTCTTCAAGATGTTTTCTGTGTTTAATAAAAGAAACGCAGAGGTTAGGACAATCTGTTTTTTGTCGTACGATATATTGCACCAAATTATATTGTGATAAACGATATTATTGTCATGTTAAGACCATTTTATGCCAGAATGACAATATAATATCACAACGCAAGGACACTCTTTCAAAGAACACATGATGTTATATAAGAATATGAACATGAGAATATTTCATGTAATTATAGTCATTTTAACAACTTGGGCACTGGAATCAGAATGTAAAAACGCATATCCTAATTAAATAATAAATGTTAACAAAAAAGTGCAAGGCAAAGAGTAACAGGCTGTGATATCTGCTGCCAGATCAATTTTCAGTTGTCAGACATCCACATGAAAATATACTACAGAAATTTATATTAAATTCTACAGTACTTTTAACCAGACTGACACCTCCAATAGAGATAAAGATGATGCACAATCAGCTAAAATATTAATAGAATTGGTTATGTATGGGCAATATATATGATGGAGGTCATGTCCGTGTGTTGTGCGATAAGTCCATATATCGATTATTGTGACAGGCCTAGCAGAGGTTTGAAACAAGTTATGACAGAACTTTACATTTTGGGTGAATATCTAAAAGAAGTGTGTTCACTTAGCATAATTCTGAAATATCTGCAGACACATTATGGTATTTTTATGCTTTAGAAGTGTCAAACTTGCGTACAGCACCTTTAAAGATCAATGCAAGTCTATTTTTTATAAGAGCATTTACAAAAGAGGCATTAATGAAACGTGTTGAGTATGTTTCTTACCCGCAGCCCTGCAGGTGTGTCCCAGAACAAGCAGGAAGAAGGAGAGAACAGCGGAGGATGACAGGAAACACAAAAAAACACCATTAACATCTCATCAGTTCATAATAGCTTCAGCACACACACACACACACACACACACAAAGATTGATTTCCTCAGAGAGATCATTACGACATGCTGCCGAGTGCATCTACTACATCCAGAGCGTTTGAGGAGCTCGTGGCTACGGTGAGATGGACAAATGAGACTGGATCTTTAGTTACGGGGAGACAGAAAGAGAGATATAGCGGATCAAACAGACAAATGGATGGAGAGATTGAGGGAAGAAGACACCTGACAGATGACTCTCATAGGTCAGTTAGAGTCCAGATCAAAATAAACACCTAACAATCATCAGAGGTGAGACAGATGGACCCCAGCCAAACGGGTCACCACCCATTTAAAAAGGACATCCAAATCATCATCATAACAGTCATCTTTGCTATATCATCATCATAAAAAATAATGTCATCTTTACTGCATCATCATCATAATAACATCATCTTTAAGGTATCATCATCGTAATATCATCAACACCATCCTGAGGTCACAGGTACAGCAGTTTATCGCCTCTACCGGCAAATCCAAAAGCAATTTTAACCTGTCACAGACAGCGCAGATTCACCAACATCACTTACCCTTGACTTTCCTTCTCCATCCTTAAAGAGTTCCACGTATGTAACCTCACCAACTACATGAGACATACAAAGGGAAAATACCACAGAGAACAAGGCATTTAAATCACCAGTGTCTCGTCACAGGGTCGCCCTGGTGCAACGCTAGCCCAGTGACAAACACACACTCATAAACACACACACACACACTCATACACACATCTGCGCCCCGCTCTCGAGCGCCACCGTTTCTGACTCTACATTACACAGGAGCAATAAAAGAAACCCACCTGTACAATCCTTCAAGCTACAGTGAAAGACTACAGCAATAAACACCAGAGCGGCCTACAGTCAGAATATATAGAGACCAGCTAGAGAAACGCTCTGTCCGACATTCACTCTCTGAGCGCTAGAGATGACAGATACGAGAGAGGGAAAGGACGGGACGGGGCGCTGCGCTCTCTGTGTGCGTTACCTTTCTCGCGCATTAGATCTTTAATTGCCTGCCACTTCTTATCATAAGGGATATTGCTAATGAACACCCGGTTCCTGTGGGTGGCCTTCTTGTCAGCGCCGCCGCTCCGCTCTTTGTAGGGATGGAAGCGGTTCGACTTGCGGCCCCCAGAGCTCTTCTCTTTAGGCTCCGACTTCTCCTCCTCCGTGTCACTGCAAATATATATAAAGTGAGAAATACATGAGCTGACTGAACACCTTTTATTATTCGTCTCTAAAAATACAGACTTCAAGGTTCAGTGATGTTTTGAGCTTTAGGTCACTGTTCAGTCAGCAAAAAAACAAGGCAGGGTTAATTCAGTGTTTATAACCTGTCCAATTTAGTGTTTATTAACGGTCTTGTTCAGTGTTTATAACATGTTTATAACAAGTTTATAATCTGTTTTGTCCACTGTTTATTACATTATTATTCAGTGTTTATTATTCCTCATTCAGTGTTTATAACCGGTCTCATTCAGTCTGTATATCCTGTCTTGTTCAGTGTTTATAACCTGTCTTTTTCAGTGTTATTATGTCTCGTTCAGTGTTTAACCTGTCTTAGTGTTAATCACAGGTATTGTTCAGTGTTTAATTACAGGTCGTTCAGTGTTTATTATGTCTCGTTCAGTGTTTATAACCTGTCTTAGTGTTTGTTACGGGTATTGTTCAGTGTTTATAACCTGACTCGCTCAATCTTTATAATCTGCCTTAGTGTTTATACAGGTATTGTTCAGTGTTTATAACCTGTCTTGTTCAGTGTTATTATGTCTCGTTCAGTGTTTAACCTGTCTTAGTGTTTATTACAGGTAGTGTTCGGTGCTTATAACCTTTTTGTTCTGTTTATAACCTGCCTTAGTGCTTATTACAGTTATTGTTCAGTGTTATTAGTAGTCTTGTTCAGTGTTTATTATGTCTCGTTCAGTGTTTATAGCATGTATTAGTGTTTATTGCAGGTATTGTTCAGTGGTATTATGTCTTGTTCAGTGTTTATAACCTGTCTTACTGTTTATTACAGGTATTGTTTAGTGTTTAATTACAGGTCTTGTTCGGTGTTTATTATGTCTCATTCAGGGTTTATAACCTGTCTTAGTGTTTATCACAGGTATTGTTCAGTGTTTATAACCTGTCTTTTTAAGTGTTATAATGTCTCGTTCAGTGTTTAACCTGTCTTAGTGTTAATTACAGGTATTGTTCAGTGTTTAATTACAGGTCGTTCAGTGTTTAATATGTCTCGTTCAGTGTTTATAACCTGTCTTAGTGTTTATTACAGGTATTGTTCTGTGTTTATTTACAGGTCTTGTTCAGTGTTTATTATGTCTCGTTCAGTGTTTATAACCTGTCTTAGTGTTTGTTACGGGTATTGTTCAGTGTTTATAACCTGACTTGCTCAATCTTTATAATCTGCCTTAGTGTTTATACAGGTCTTGTTCAGTGTTATTATGTCTCGTTCAGTGTTTAACCTGTCTTAGTGTTTATTACAGGTAGTGTTCGGTGCTTATAACCTTTCTTGTTCTGTTTATAACCTGCCTTAGTGCTTATCACAGTTATTGTTCAGTGTAATTAGTAGTCTTGTTCAGTGTTTATAACCCGTCTCGTTCAGTGATTATAGCATGTATTAGTGTTTATTACAGGTATTGTTCAGTGTTTATAACCCGTCTTTATCAGTGTTTATAACCTGTCCCATTCAGTGTTTATAATGTGTCTTTATTCAGTGTTAATAACCTGGCTAAAATAACTAAAATAATTAGGCAGGGGCCGGTATAAGTTTCTAACGGTATGATAATCTTGGATAAAAATATCACGGTTTTACAGTATTGTGATTACTGCTATAAAATATATTCTTTTTAAATGTCTGGGTAAAAAACGCAAACTTTTTTCACTTTTGAACACAAAGGCTGCATCTGAAATCACATACTTCCATACTACAATATAAACAGTATGCGAGTTGAGTAGTATGTCAGAATTCATAGAATATGGAAAACAGCATGTACAGTAGAACGTCCGAGCTCCATTCACACTACTCGCATTCATACTTCATAGAACGTATTTTTATAATGGTCGAGTAGTACATTCAAAATCAAATGCAGTACCTACTGAGTAGTAGGCGACTTCGGACACAACCAATACATTTTATTTTGAGAAACCTGTCAAATATTTTGGAGCAGTAAACATGTCAGACTAAATAAGTCAAATGAATCATTGACCTCTGGTGTCTTCATTAGGTTCAAAAACACAGATTTCTGTACAATTTAAACCGGCATCTTAGGATATCTTTTCTGCTGGAGACACCGTTGTCCTTAAAAATAAAACTAATAAATAAAAATCTTATATATACACCATAGAAACGGTTAAAAAGAAAATTTGAGCGGCTTTAAAACCTTGACTTTTCTAAAATCGCACTATACCTTAAAAACGGTTATCGTACCATGCCTAAGCAAACCTAATACTCCAATAAACAGTGCTTTTCAAGATTATCAGGATTTTCATGTACCTAAGAGTAGTTTTCAGTTACATAAACTGAAAAATAAATGTGTACAAAAATATTTTGTATTTATTTATATAATTTATGTAAAAAAAAAAAAAATTCTCACCTAGATTTTGTCATGTTTCCAGTCCAAATATCTACATTTCAAAGCAAAAACAGGATTTTGCTTGCCCCACTGACAGATCAGTCTGCTTGTTTTAAGGAAAAACTAATAATTTTGATTTTTTTTATCTGAAGGACAAAACAAAACAATATTTTATTGATCTAAGATTTTTTGGAATATTTGGACTAAAAACGAGACAAAACAACATAAGAAAAGCATCTTTTGCATTGTGATTATTTAATTTCTGTACCTGAGTACTGTTAGGTTCATTTGAAAAATCCCCAAATAGACCTATTAAAGCCATCTTGTGAAACTCTATTCATATAACAATATTTATTGCAGAAAAATAAACATCTGATTTTTCCAATATTATGCGGCCCTAGCTAGAGGTCTTAACAACAAATGAACATAATAAAATCTGTGGATTTGCTCTTGAGTGTTTGGACTTTCAGCAGTGAAAATTAAACCACACTGAACTGAAGTTCAGCTCTGAAAACTGGACTGACAGTGTTTCTGTTTACTATAATCTTTTGTGTTCAGCTGCTTTGACACAATCCACATTGTAAAAGCGCTAGAGAAATAAAGATGAATTGAATATCCGCCAATTTAGTCCATAGATTAATCAATATATAGTCGTTAGCTGCAGCCCTAATAACTATAAATATTATCAAAATGTTCAACACTGCTTATTGCTTTTTTAAAAAGTGATAGACCAAATTTGGTAAGATAAATAACACACTGCATGCATCTTACAGACCAGTAGATTAACTCTGGATATAAATGCAACACTCAAAATTAAGATTTTATTCTCAAAAAAAGTAATCGAGAAAAGTAATACCTAGAATAATAATAATCTACTCTATACTTTAGTTGATCTTCACTTTCCCTTCCTGTTAATCTTTTCCTTTATAATGGTTTTCTAAATAACGAAACATGCAATACAGGTTGAACATGATATGTGCACACTGTGCGATTTAATTCGGGTTTCATCTGAAAACATTGGAATCTGCATATATCGAATAAGGTATTCATATAATCGCTTTCTCGCCTCAAGTCACGCATTGTTCGGTGTTCTCTCACACAAACGATAACGTTAGTATCTTTTGCCAAAAATTACAAGTTTCCTGTGCTTTCACACAAGCCTATAATGATTCTCCAAACTAAATGGCGATGTTTCCTCAGCAGAAACTGCTCGATGGTTTTTTACAGGATCAATGGCGGCTGATGGGCGGTTGCTATGGGTTACCGCTCTGATTGGCGCGCAACGCTAATAAACGCAGCACCACAAAACAAACAAACGGGAGAGAAATACGCGCCGCGAGGAACGAACAAATCTAATAAAATATCTGATTTAGCGCAGATTATCAACAGAAAGCGAGCTGAAGCACAAATAGTCGCGAATCTTTCTTTCTGTGAGCAGAGAGCCTCGCGCACAGGCCGTGCAAACAACACGTAAGCGATAGACGCGACACACACAGGGATTTATCTAAAAGGCTCAAAATTACGTTTTGTCGCCATTCGTGTTGTCCTGGGTCTGCTCGGACTCCGGTTCGCATTCGTCGGTCGGAGAATCGCCGGTTTCTTCGTCTTTGACTTCGGTGAGATCCACAACCTGCTCTGTGTCCGCCATTACTGCTGCTGCTGCTCTGAGGCCCCGCGCAGTTATCGCGAGATTTCGACTGAACTCTGATGAGGTTTTGGTGAGAGCGCCATATCCTGTTCGCTAGAATAAACAGTTCTGATCAAATATTCTTATTTAGGCAATTTTGTAGCTCCAGCAAGTAAATAAATAAGTCAATCAAATGAAAGAGATGTTTAAAAGTCCCGTGAAATAATTTTTTATGTTAGTATCAGCATGTTAGTCTTAAATTTATATATAATCTAGTGTGCACCAAAACAGTGACACAATTCGCGTTTAGAAGATATAAACCTGAAATAAACATCCAAAGCTTGCACTTTGTCACTTGTTTTTAACTTATGTTTTTTTTTTGTCACCTCATACTTCAGTTTCTCATCAAATCTTTTGACCAATCAAATGCTCTCTAGTATCTGACATGCCCCGCCCCTTCAAGATCTCTGCCATTGAGATGAGAGCATGTGCATTCTTCTGTTAGACAGGTTGAATGTGGTTGCTAGGGTTTAGCAGATAGTCATAATTGAGGTAGCTGTTGAAGAGGTTGTAGGTGGTTGCTAGGGTATTATAGTTAGTTGTTAGACAGGTCGTAGGTGGTTGCTAGGGTTTAGGAGTTAGTCATAATTGAGGTAGTCGTTGAAGAGGTTGTAGGTGGTTGCTATGGTATTATAGTTAGTTGTTAGACAGGTTGTATTTTTGACCAATCAAATGCTCTCTAGTATCTGACATGCCCCGCCCCTTCAAGACCTCTGCCATTGAGATGAGAGCATGTGCATTCTTTATTATCTTGGTTCTGCCTATTTTGACTCTATTTTCTATTTTCTCTAATAATGTTCAGAGCCTAATTTTTTATTTCAAGTATCAAATGCTTATTAGACCTTATTAGACTTTTTTATTAAGTCAATGCAACAAAACAAAAAAGAAGTGTGTATGTATGTATAGACATTGTTCACATACCCATTTTGATTGCATTTTTTAGGTTTCTTTGAACAATATTTTTTTCAGTAAGATAGAATTATATTTTTAGCATTAAGCCATATAGAATATATTTTTTACCCCAATATAATGTTTTTCATAATCCCAATATAATGTGTCACATATAATAAAATGGATCAGCTTACAAACGAGGAATACTAGCAATTCATCAAAGTGCAAGTGGAGCAAAGTTTCAGCCACTGTCAAGAAAAATAAGAGTTAGATAGAGATGGATAAAGAAAGAGATGCAGGATGCAGGTAAGTGCTCATGGAAGAGTTTTAAGCTGTTTCTTGAATATTGTCAGGGATTCAGGATTTCAGAGGGATTGGGAGTATCTCCAACCTGCCAGGAACAGTAAACGAGAAGGTTCTGGAAAGTCATTTGGTGCTTCTTGGTGATGAAAATTGCCAAGTAGTTTCAACCGCTGGGTTAAAAATGTTTGTCAATATTTACCCAAATTTGGGTTGAAACAATCCAGCATTTCAATTCAATTATTAACCACAAGCTTCTGAAGTGGATGGAGAATGAGTGGAGTTACACCGAGTCCTAACTAGACACAATGCGAACTGTGACATGCATCGTTTCCATGTTAAAAGAGGAGTTTGTCCAAACAATCCACAACAGAGTTTTCTATTTATGCGACTTCACAGCTGAACTACTTTGACCATGATCACCGCAGGTACTCAGGCACACCAGCAGAGTTCACCTCAGAACTGAAATAACTATATAAACCTCAATGACAACAAACTACTAAACCCTAGCAAACACTTACAACCGTTTCAACAACTAACCAATATAACCTAGCAACAAACTACAACCTCATTGAAAACTACTATAACCCTAGCAACCACCTACAACCTTACTAACAACTACTAAACCCAAAACAACCTCCAACAACCTCACTTACAACTAACTATACATCCTAACAACCACCGACAACTTTACCTACAACTAACTACTGTACCCCAGTAACAACCCACAACCTCTCTAACAACTCTCTATCAATCAACAATAATCCTAATGACAACTACTGTTCCCTAGCAACCACCTATAACCTCAGTGCTGTCTAATTATACCCTAGCAACCACCTACAAATTCAATGACTAACTATGAAACTATAGCACCCACCTGCAATCTCTATGTTGGATGTCAACAACACCAAAGGAAATACCAACAAACTACCCCCAACACCCTAGCAACCACCTAGCAACACCATGTATTGAATTGCTAAATCAGTTGACATTAAGTTTGGAGTTAGTCATCATTGAGGTTGTAGGTATTTGCTAGGGAATTGGAGTTAGTTGTTAGACATGTCATTGGTGGTTACTAGGGTATAGTAGTTAGTTTTATGGTGGTTACTAGGATATAGTAGCCATTGAAGAGGATGTAGATGGTTGCTATGGTATTATAGTTAGTTGTTAGACAGGTTGTATGTGGTTGCTAGGGTTTAGCAGTTAGTCATAATTGAGGTAGCCGTTGATGAGGCTGTCGTGGTTGCTAGGGTATTATAGTTAGTTGTTAGACAGGTTGTATGTGGTTGCTAGGGTTTAGCAGTTAGTCATAATTGAGGTAGCCGTTGAAGAGGTTGTAAGTGGTTGCTAGGGTATTATAGTTAGTTGTTAGACAGGTTGTATGTGGTTGCTAGGGTTTAGCAGTTAGTCATAATTGAGGTAGCCGTTGATGAGGCTGTCGTGGTTGCTAGGGTATTATAGTTAGTTGTTAGACAGGTTGTATGTGGTTGCTAGGGTTTAGCAGTTAGTCATAATTGAGGTAGCCGTTGATGAGGCTGTCGGTGGTTGCTATGGTATTATAGTTAGTTGTTAGACAGGTTGTATGTGGTTGCTAGGGTTTAGCAGTTAGTCATAATTGAGGTAGCCGTTGAAGAGGTTGTAGTTGGTTGCTAGGGTATAGTGGCTATTTGTTAGACAGCTTGTAGGTGGTTGCTAGAGATTAGCAGTTAGTCATCTTTGAAGTTGTAGGTGGTGTGTTTTAGTAATTTGAGAGGTTGATGGTAGTTGCTAGGATATAGTAGCCATTGAAGAGGTTGTAGGTGGTTGCTAGGGTATTGTAGTTCTTAGGTAGGCTGTAGGCGGTTGCTAGTGTTTAGCAGTTAGTCATCATTGAGGTTGTAGGTGGCTGCTAGAGTATATAACTCACACAAATCCCTACAACACCCTAGCAACAACACGTACTGCAATATTGAATTGGCACATTGGGTTAAAAGGTGTCGCTGTGCCTTTAAAAGCACGCTGAGCTGCATCAGTTGTGCTGGAGCATCTAATGAAGATTTAAGCACAAGGTCTAATTGAGTTACACACTAATGAAAGACACATGCGGCTGCACCACTGCGCATTCACATGTCAGATCTGCCAAACACACACACAGGTGAGAGAAGAGTGCAGGCGTGCATGCAGGAGACACACTCCAGATTCAGCGGAGACTAACAAGTGGTTGCACAATGTGAAAGAGAGAGAGAGAGAGATACAGAGACGACAGCAGCAGCACTGCCAGATCATTCTCTGAGCGTTTCTCTTCATTTCGCCAGAGGAACTCCTGCTGTTTCTCTTCTTCTGCAGTGATGTGGGCTCCGGCAGCGGGCGCAGGAATATCACACCGACCACCTACAGCAGGTCTGACACAATCAGGCCGAAATGAAGGTGAGATAAAGCTCAATTTCAGCTCATATATTTGCATGTGTGTGTGTGTTTCAGCCACCTGCTGCTCATCCACACCCATACTGAAACTGTTTTCTGCAACACGAATGCCAATAACATACGATTACGAGTCCAATGCAACAGGTCCTGCTGACTCCAAACACGTCGCATGTGTGAGATGCTCCTGA
Organism: Danio aesculapii; assembly: GCF_903798145.1. NCBI lineage: Eukaryota > Metazoa > Chordata > Actinopteri > Cypriniformes > Danionidae > Danio > Danio aesculapii. Next base: position 24,172,134 of record NC_079452.1, on the reverse strand, counting down.
GATTCCTCAAGTGCACATGTCATGTTTGCAGTGCTGCAGTCTGCATCTTTCCTGAGGGAGTGAGTGGAGTGTGTTTTACTGTTGCTGCAGCTCCGGTGTTGCTAAAAATACTGATAGATGTGATCTTTCCTCTGACCCGTTTACTTCAGATATAGGTGAGCGTGCTCGCGTCAATGACTCCCACCATGCACCAGTCTATTGTTAGAACTTTTCTCTAAAATTCCTTGGTTGCTAGGGTATAGTATTTAGTTATAAGAGAGGTTGTACGTGGTTGCTATGGTATTGTAATTTTAAGAGAGGTTGTAGGTGGTTGCTAGGATATTGTAATTTTAAGAGAGGTTGTAGGTGGTTGCTAGGGTGTAGTATTTTGTTGTTAAAGAGGTTGTAGGTGGTTGCCATGGTACATTATTTAGTTGCTATAGAGGTTGTATGGGGTTGCTAGGCTATTCTAGTTTTAAGAGAGGTTGTAGGTGGTTGCTAGGGTATAGTAGTTAGTTGTTACAGAGGTTGTATGGGGTTGCTAGGCTATTCTAGTTTTAAGTGAGGTTGTAGGTGGTTGCTAGAGTATAGTAGTTAGTTGTTACAGAGGTTGTAGGTGGTTGCCAGGATATTGTAATTTTAAGAGAGTTTGTAGGTGGTTGCTAGGGTATTGTAATTTTAAGAGATGTTGTAGGTGGTTGCTAGGGTATTGTAATTTTAAGAGAGGTTGTAAGTGGTTGCTAGGGTGTAGTATTTAGTTGTTAAAGAGGTTGTAGGTGGTTGCTATGGTACATTATTTAGTTGCTATAGAGGTTGTATGGGGTTGCTAGGCTATTCTAGTTTTAAGAGAGGTTGTAGGTGGTTGCTAAAGTATAGTAGTTAGTTGTTACAGAGGTTGTAGGTGGTAGCTAGGGTATTGTAGTTGTAACAGAGATAATTAGGTGGTTGCTTGGGTATAGGAGTTAGTTGTTAGAGAAGTAGGTGGTTGCTGATGTATATTAGTTAGTTGTTAAAGAGCATGTAGCTGGTTGCTAGGGTATTGTAGTTTTAAGAGAGATTGTAAGGGTTGCTAGGGTACAATAGTTAGTTGTTAGAGAGTTTGGAGGTGGTTGCTAGGGTATTGTAGTCATATTAGAGATATTTAGGTGGTTGCTAGGGTATAGTAGCTAGTTGTTAAGGAGGTTGTAGGTGGTTGCCAGGGTATTCTAATTTTAAGAGAGGTTGTAGGTGGTTGCTAGGGTATAGTAGTTAGTTGTTAGGGAGGTTGAATATAGTTACTAGGGTATTATAGTTTTAAGAGAAAAAGAGACTTTTTAAAAAAATGTGTAGCTGGTTGATAGGGTACTGTATTTTTAAGAGATGTTGCAGGTGGTTGCTAAGGTATAGTAGTAAGATTTTAAAAAGCGTGTAGCTGGTTGCTAGGGTGTTGTAGTTTTAAGAGAGTTTGTAGGGGTTGCTAGGGTACAGTAGTTAGTTATTAGAGACTTTGAAGGTAGTTGCAAGGGTATTGTAGTCGTAATAGAGGTTTAAGTGGTTGCTAGGGTAAAGTAGTTAGTTGTTAAGGAGGTTGTAGGTGGTTGCTAGGGTATTGTAGTTTTAAGAGAGGTTGTAGGTGGTTGCTAGAGTATTGTAGTTTTAAGAGAGGTTGTAGGTGGTTGCTAGGGTATTGTAGTTTTAAGAGAGGTTGTAGGTGGTTGCTAGGGTATAGTATTTAGTTGGTAGAGAGGTTGTAGATTGTAGGTAGTTGGTAGAGTTAAGCAGTTAGTCATTATTGAGGTTGTAAGTGGTTGCTATGGTATAGTAGTTACAGTGGTTGTAGAGTGGTTGCTAGGATACAAATTGAAAAGTATGTAGGTGATTCCTAAGGTATAATAGTAAGGTGGTCACTTTTTTACACAGGACTATTTTGTTTTGGGTTTTTCCCCCCGTAAAAATAAAAAGCTTAATTTAAAAACTGAATGATGTGTTAACTTGTGTTATCTTTGACTAATATTTACATTTGTTTTGATGATCTGAAACATTTCAGAGGAGTTGAAAAATGCAAAAAAATAAAATAATCAGTAAATGGCAAACACTTTCACACCAATGTATATGAATGTCTCAGCAAAATTCTAGAAGGTCTGAGTAATTTAATGAAGTGCTGTGTTGAGCTCTTGACTCTGCATATAATAAGATCTCTCACCTCCACAGGCATCTGTACTGATCTGATGAGTGCATGAAGGATGCCAGGGCTCAAGCGGGAACATGTGTAGTGTTCACTATAACCACAGCCTGGCGGCTATGAGCGGCAGTGACATCATGGCCTATTCTCTGAGCCTTGAGCAGAAGACAGCGTTTGCGTTTGTGGGGATGTTGCTGGTGTTTCTGGGCCTGTTGATCGTCAGATGTTTCAGGATCCTGCTGGACCCCTACAGCAGCATGCCTTCATCCAGCTGGGGTGATGGACTGGAGGGTTTGGAGAAAGGGACGTTTGAATATGCACTTACCTGAGAAACACCTTCCCAAACTCTATCCTAGACCATATAAAGCCTCTGCACCATGTGGGAGCGTCCACACAGGATGCACTGAGCAAGGATGCATAATGCTAAACATGAAAGATGCAACTGCCAAAGATGTCAGCTTGACGCATGCGCACAAGCTGACCCAACAACTGCAGAAGTTAGCAAGAACGTATCCTTGCGTGAACGCGCCCCCAACTGGTGTTGAGAATCCATCCAATAACACACTGTGAATACTGACGCATGACCTGCTGTTACAACATCGAACCTGGAGGGAAAGTGCTTTAGCTTCACGATTGGCTGCTTTTTGGATTATGATGTCACACCGATTAGCCAATGGGCATCTCAGGGAAGAGAAGAGAAAGACCTGGACCTAGAATGCTATGATAATTCATAGTAAATACAGTAGTGTTTTGAACCATACTCTGGTGAGGTACTTAAATCAATCTGTTGTGTAGACTGTACAGTTGCTATGGTAACAATACAACTATAGTAATTGATCTGTTGTGATGATTTTACAGTTGCTATGGTAACACAACAACTACAGCAATTGATCTATTGTGGTAATTCTATAGTTACTATGGTAACACAACAACTACAGCTACTGATCTGTTGTGGTAATTCTATAGTTGCTATGGTAACACAACAACTACAGCTACTGATCTGTTGGGGTAATTCTATAGTTGCTATGGTAACACAGCAATTACAGCTATCGATCTGTTGGGGTAATTCTATAGTTGCTATGGTAACACAGCAATTACAGCTATCAATCTGTTGGGGTAATTCTATAGTTGCTATGGTAACACAGCAATTACAGCTATCAATCTGTTGTGGTAATTCTATAGTTGCTATGGTAAACACAACAACTATAGTAATTGGTCTGTTGTAGTGATTTTACAGTTGCTATGGTAATAACAACTCTAGCAATTGATCTGTTGTGCTGATTCTACAGTTGCCATGGTAACACAACAACTACAGCTACTGATCTGTTGTGGTAATTCTATTGTTGCTATGGTAACACAGCAATTACAGCTATCGATCTGTTGTGGTAATTCTGTAGTTGCTATGGTAACATAGCAATTACAGCTATCGATCTGTTATGGTAATTCTATAGTTGCTATGGTAACACAGAAATTACAGCTATCGATCTGTTGTGGTAATTCTATAGTTGCTATGGTAAACACAACAACTATAGTAATTGATCTGTTGTAGTGATTCTACAGTTGCTATGGTAACAACAACTCTAGCAATTGATCTGTTGTGCTGATTCTACAGTTGCCATGGTAACACAACAACTACAGCAATTGATCTGTTGTGGTAATTCTATAGTTGCTTTGGTAACACAACTATAGCAATTGATCTGTTGTGGTAATTCTATAGTTGCTTTGGTAACACAACTATAGCAATTGATCTGTTGTGGTAATTCTATAGTTGCTATGGTAACATAACAACTCTAGCGATTGATATGTTGTGGTGAATCCACTATTGCTATGGTAACACAACTCTAGCAATTGGTCTGCTGTGGTGATTGTACAGTTGCTATGGTAACACAATACAGTATTATAAACAAATGAGCTAATACTGTAGTTTCTACATTTATAGTGTATATTATACAACACTACACCACAGTTTACAGCGGTATACTAAAATATACTACAGTGTTTATTACAGTTTATTACAGTTCACCATAGTTAATACTACAGTATGCTGAAGCATTCATTAACTAAAAGTTGTAAACACTGCAATACATTCAGTATTATGCACATTGCTATAGTATGGTTCTAAAACACTATAGTATTTGCTATAAATGACCACATTCAGGATGTAAACAGGGTGTTTTTGCCCTTTCAATCATTCTGTCCGTCGCCTCATTTAGAATTAAAGTATGAATGAATCGCAGTTGCTCGGTCAGGCATCGGGACGCTTGCGTAGAGTATGTTTCTGACTGACTCTCTTGTTTACTGTGAACTAAAATAACCTGCTGTTATTTAAAGTCTGAAGCTGTGAAGCTCTCTGTAGACCTGTGTCTGTTTATTCTGGATATCTGCTGGATTGGGTTTCATTCTAGCGAATATCTGCAATCGCTGTCTCTTCACTTTACTGCCTACCAGAACATCTGCACACGGACAGAGAAGAGCAGAGACTTTTAGGAGTGAAGACTGTTGAATGTCACGTCTGAATCTGTGACACGTCCTGCCAGCACTCAGTGTGTGTGTGTGTGTGTGTGTGTGTGTGTGTTTGTTTGTTTGTGTGACAGAGGAAGGGTGTGTCGCCATGACAACAGCAGAAAGATGCGAGTTGATGCACCAATGAAAGCGTATAGCTCATCTCCAGTGTTCTAGTGCTGTGAATCTGCCTTACTGTTACTCGGACTGGATTTCTGTGCCTTCATTTAGTAATGGTAGTGTATCTCTCACAGAACAATCAGTGTGTATGTGTGTGTATGTGTGTGTGTGTGTGTGTGTGTGTGTGTGTGTGGGACGTCCCTCACTGTGATGGTCAGTGTTCATCTGCTGGAATAAAACAATTCTGGACCTCTTTCTTTTGCTGTTGGTTCATTTCCTAAAATATCAAATTAAAATTCACTCTTTTTTAGTGCTGTTTAGTGCTAATGTTTGCAATTAATTAAACATTTAATCATGATTAATCCCATGCTAAATAAAAGTTAGAATTAAACACAGTACACTTAAATTATGTCTGTGTACTGTTTATATTAATTATGTGTACACTCACCGGCCACATTATTAGGTACACCTGTCCAACTGCTCGTTAACTCAAATGTCTAATCAGCCAATCACATGGCAGCAGCTCACTGCATGTAGGCATGTAGACATGGTCAAGATGATCTGCTGCAGGTCAAAGCGAGCATCAGAATGGGGAGGGAAGGGGATTTAAGAGACGCTGAACGTGGCATGGTTGTTGCTGCCAGACGGGCTGCTCTGAGTATTTCAGAAACTGCTGATCTACTGGGATTTTCACGCACAACCATCTCTAGGGTTTACAGAGAATGGTCCGACAAAGAGGAAATATCCAGTGAGCGGCAGTTCTGTGGGCGCAAATGCCTTGTTGATGCCAGAGGTCAGAGGAGAATGGCCAGACTGGTTCCAGCTGATAGAAAGGCAACAGTAACTCAAATAAGCACTCGTTACAACCGAGGTCTGCAGAAGAGCATCTCTGAACACACAACACGTCCAACCTTGAGGCGGATGGGCTACAGCAGCAGAAGACCACACCGGGTGCCGCTCCTGTCAGCTAAGAACAGGAAACTGAGGCTACAATTCACACAGGCTCACCAAAACTGGACAATAGAAGATTGGAGAAACGTTGCCTGGTCTGATGAGTCTCCATTTCTGCTGACACATTCGGATGCTCGGCTCACAATTTGGCCTCAACAACATGAAAGCATGGATCCATCCTGCCTTGTATCAGCGGTTCAGGCTGCTGGTGGTGGTGTAATGATGTGGGGGAGATTTTCTTTGGGTCCATTAGTACCAATTGAGCATGGTGTCAACACCACAGCCTACCTGAGTATTGTTGCTGACCATGTCCATCCCTTTATGAGCACAGGGTCTCCATCTTCTGATGGCTACTTCCAGCAGGATAACGCACCATGTCATAAAGCTCCAATCATCTCAGACTGGTTTCTTGAACATGACAATGAGTTCACTGTACTCAAATGGCCTCCACAGTCACCAGAGCTCAATCCAATAGAGCACCTTTGGGATGTGGTGGAACGGGAGATTGGCATCATGGATGTGCAGCCGACAAATCTGCAGCAACTGTGTGATGCTATCATGTCAATATGGAGCAAAATCTCTGAGGAATATTTCCAGTAGCTTGTTGAATCTCTGACATGAAGGATTAAGGCAGTTCTGAAGGCAAAACGGGTCCAACATGGTACTAGCAAGGTGTACCTAATAAAGTGGCCGGTGAGTATATATAAATAGTCTCATGCATGCATATATTTGAGAAAATGTTGATCTATTTTCAGATATTAAATATATGTGTACACAATACACATTATACATAAACTTAAATATTTATGTAACAACATTTTTTAGTACAATTTAGTTTTTGTGTATGTGTGTGTCAGATATACATAATGAATATAAATATAACACACACACACACACACACACACACACACACACACGCACACACACACGCACACACACACACACACACACACAAACACGCACACACACATTATGTCAAAACAAATTTACATTTTGGATGTGATTAATCATGATTAGTCTTTACCCAGCACTACTCTTTTTACTTTCTAAATTAATGTTTATCTTCCTGTGATGGTTTTTTTAATAGTATTTTTGTTGTTTTCTGGAATAAACATCTAAGAATTAAAGATGAAATGTTTGCAATAAATTAAATGTACAATAGGGATTTTATTCACATAGATATTTTATAAATGATCATTATTTCCTCATGTGCAAATGATTTGGGACCCTTTAAATGCAAGGGTCTACTTTTAAGTTTTAAATAATTTTAATGAAAGTGTAAATGTAAAACAGAATATGCATAAAAACACAAATCAAAGAATCACAATTAGAGAACGGTTGATATGTAGTTATTTCTTTGACAATTACTGTGATTTTCTGTAACTTCGTCACACAGAGATTTAGTTTTATTCTCAAATGCTAATTCTGCACAGTAGTTTAATGAAGTTAAAATGCTTTCAGCTCTGGCTGTCATAAAATAAAATCTTGTTCTTTCTGTACTGACCGATTATACCTCATGTATGTTTGTTATACTGTACATCACAATAAAATAAATATGCTTAATCACTCTTTTATTTCTGTTACAATAACTTCAAAATGGACTGACTTGGAAATTTGGGGAAATTACACTACAGGTTGTTCTCCGCTTATATTAAATCACACCATTCATTCATTCATTCATTCATTCATTCATTCATTCATTCATTTTCCTCATATCGTGTTCAGACTGCATGATTTTAGCCCCGATTTTAACTCACCGACAGGTTTTGAGAAGTGCCTGAATGCAATACAAATGCCTGAAATCACAGGCAAATCGGTGCTCGTTCACATGAGTAACAATCACACAGTGAGTACGTTTACATGGACACCAATAATTCGATTTTAATACAACAAAGACAATACTCTGATTAAGAGTCGACCATGTAAACAGAGGTTTTGATGAATTTAATCAGATTAAGGTCATAATGAAACTAAAGAGAAATCAAATTAAGACACATGGAGTATGCTGATTTTACTGGCATTATTAAGTCCAGTACAGACATGTAAACACAGCAATCAAACTATTACCCTCATGTAGGACTGTTCGCAGTGTTTTTGCGACAGGATAGTCTAAACACACACAGCTGTCTGACACTATTATCTGCACCTACCGAGAAGACCACAGACACCTGCATCACCAAATGCTGAGGTTTTTTTCTCCCATTCAGCATGCGGTATGAAACTCCATTAAAACTACACTCCTCCAGCAGTTCACACTCTCATCCAACATCTCGTTTGTCAGGGGGGCATGCAGGAAATGTTCCCGAATGAAAGTGAAAGTGCCAAACTGCAGTTAAAGTCCACAAATTAATAATGAACAGCCGAAACTACATGAAACTCTGGAGGAAATGTGGATAGCGTGGAGATGTCAATGGAATTATGTGTTATAACATGTAAAACTGGATCATGAAAGGAACATTCAAAAAGCAGCTCATGTAAACACCTTCATCTTATTATTGTCTTCATTAGATTAAGGTAAATAATTCCATTCCTGATGTCCATGTAAACGTAGTCACTGTGAACTATTAAAGACTCCATCTGAGAGACGAGTCGCAGGCACCCGTGAGATATTTGGCGTGCTGAATATCTAGACCTGTCGGCGATTCAAATCCTGCCATGTGAAATGTGTTCTGACTCAAAATAACATCAGCGATCACCTACAGCCAAGAGAGAGCAGCATCCACTAGTGTGGGTATCTGCAGGCCAGCGGGAGGATGAGGGAGAAGTTAAAACTGCTTATTTTCAGCCAAGAAATGAAGGAAACACTAGTGTACATTTGGCAGGAGCACCCGTGTCTGTTTGACGTGTCATCTGAGCAATATAGCCAGGTGAGCAAACATACATGTTCTACCCCACTAACAGCTTCTATCTCATTATGTAGCTAATAACAGAAGAGATACTACGTGACCTCGCGTTGTTTCCATGTCACTTCTTGCGTGTGTTTGGTGGTGAGTGGTAGTTTGGTGGTCGGCGATTCTCCTATTGTAATGTCATGCAGTGTGAAAACCCCTGTTGCTGATCCATCCTGCAGTGTAAACACATCAGCGACTGAATGCTAGCCCAGATAGTCATGCAGACATGACTACTTAGAAAATCCTGCAGTCTGAACTCGGCTTTAGTCTCTATTTCAGAGGTCGTCACAGCGGGATGAACCGCCAACTATTACAGCATATGTTTTACACAGCGGATGCCCTTCCAACTGCAACCCAGTACTGGGAAACACCCATACACACTCATTCACACACACTCATACACTACGGCCAGTTTAGTTGATCAATTCCCCTATAGCGCATGTGTTTGGATTGTGGGGGAAACTGGAGCACCCGCCACACCAACACAGGGAGAACATGCAAACTCCACACAGAAACGCCAACTGACCCAGCTGGGACTCAAACCAGCAACCTTCTTGCTGTGAGGTGACAATGCTAACCACTGAGCCACCGTGATGCCCTATATCACACTATATTTGTCAAATATATCTGATCGCTGTCTGAAAGCACACTCTGACCTTTGACCCATACGCTGTATATCTGTACTAGCATACTAAACAAATATAAAAGTTGTGAGTAGTAAATACTGAGTCAATGATTCTACATTGTGCATTCGGGTCATTGTTTTACGCAGAGGCGTCTCTCTCTGATCTTGCACATAGTCATTTAATCCTGGTTAACATTTACCAAAACGATTACAGCAACAATATCAAATAAACACACAAGTGTCAGCTGTGAGCTCTGTAAATCCCCCACAATCCACTGCAGACTCATGTAATCACACCTGAAACAGCAATGTGGACGTTTTAATGATGTCTTCCTCAGATATGCATTATACATCACAATTAAAATGGGTTGTAAATGCTGTCGGTAAAGCAAAGGCCAATCATCAGGGCCAGCAGTTTGTGGCTCTCTCTCAGAAACATCACGTCTGAAAAGAAAGGCACGTCTCAGAGATGTCCCCTTACAGCATCCGCATCACTCTGAGCCCGTAACCAAGGCGACCAGAGTGTCTGTGTCCACCGGTTGTGTCTGAGAACATGAGCGGCTGTTTATAATCATAATGATGGCAAACTGCTTCCAGACACTTGTGGCTGTGCACGCACACACACACACACACACACACACACACACACACACACACACACACTCATGCAAAACACATACAAACACAACCATTCATGCACACACATGTATAAGCAAACACATGCATGCATGCACACATACACACACACACACAAAACATTAACAAACACGCACACAGACAAAAAACATGCATGAATGCACACTCACACATGTGCACACACACACACACACACACACATACACAAATACATGTACAGACTGTATGTTCTCTCCCCCTTCCCATAAACTCAAGCCTTATAGCACTGCTGTACTTGTGGAGTCATTTGGTCCCGACAGCTTGAGGAATACAGGGCACACACACACATAAACAAAAACACACACACACACACCGATGGAGTCCTGAGTCTCACTGATAACATTATGTCTTTCACCCGAGGCTCGCTGGGGGATTCTTGAAGGGCAGAAAAAGCAAAACACTCAATCGAAGCAAAAAAAAAGACAGAGAGAGAGTCAAACCTGCTCAACATCACATGACCAGCCTCAAATCACATCCAGAGGGCTCAGAATGCAGCTCTGCTCAATGTCAGAGGTCAGATGGACACGCCCACACCCCCTTCAGCCAATCAGAAAAAAGCATAACAAGTCAATGTCAGAGGTCAGATGGACACGCCCACATCACATTCAACCAGTCAGAGAACAGCATGACAAGTCAATGTCAGAGGTCAGTTGGACACGTCCACATCCCCTTCAGCCAATCAGAAAAAAGCATGACAAGTCAATGTCAGAGGTCAGTTGGACATGCCCACATCCCCTTCAGCCAATCAGAAAAAAGCATAACAAGTCAATGTCAGAGGTCAGATGGACACGCCTACATCCCCTACAGCCAATCAGAAAACAGCATGACAAGTAAATGTCAGAGGTCAGATGAACACACCCACATCCCCTTTAGCCAATCAGAAAACAGCATGACAAGTCAATGTCAGAGGTCAGATGAACACACCCACATCCCCTTTAGCCAATCAGAAAACAGCATGACCAGTCAATGTCAGCGGTCAGATGGACACGCCCACATCACATTCCTCCAATTAGAAAACATCATGACAAGTCAATGTCAGAGGTCAGATGGACACGCCTACATCCCCTACAGCCAATCAGAAAACAGCATGACAAGTCAATGTCAGAGGTCAGACGGACACGCCCACATCCCCTTCAGCCAATCAGAAAACATCATGACAAGTCAATGTCAGAGGTCAGATGGACACGCCCATCCCCTTCAGCCAATCAGAAAACAGAATGACAAGTCAATGTCAGAGGTTAGTTGGACACGCCCACATCCCCTTCAGCCAATCAGAAAACAGCATGACAATTCCACTCATTGTCAGAGGTCAGACAGACACGCCCACATCCCGATTAGCCAATCAGAGAACAGCATGACATGTCAATGTCAGAGGTCAGAAATCCATGCCCACATCCCCATCAGCCATTTAGAATACAGCTTGACATGTAAATGTTATTGATTAGATGAACAGGCCCCTATCAGCCAATCAGAAAACAGCGAGATTTGACAACGTCAAGGTTCAGATAAACACGCCCACATCCCTATCAGCCAATCAGAAAACAGCAAGATTTGACAATGTCAGAGGTCAGACAGCCATGTCCGCATCCCCTTCAGCCAATCAGAAAACAGCATGACACCTCTGATCAACGTCAGAAGTCAGACAGACACGCCCATATTCCCATTCAGCCAGTCAGAATACAGCATGAGATGTCAATGTCATTAGTTAGACAAAAAGGCCCCATCAGCCAATCAAAAAACAGCATGACTTGACGATATCAGAGATCAGAAAGCCATGCCCACATCCCTTTCAGCCAATCAGAAAACAGTATGACATGTCAATGTCAGTTGAACATGCCCACATCTCCATCAGCCAATCAGAAAACAGCATGACTTGACAGTGTCAGAGATCAGAAAGCCACACCCACATCCCCTTCAGCCAATCAGAAAACAGTATGACATGTCAATGTCGGAGGTCAGATGAACACGCTTACATCCCCATCAGCCAATCAGAGAACAGCATGACCCAGCGCTCTCCTGGTGACTTTCCCTATTAACGGCAGTGATGCGAAACTCCTCAAGGTCGAGCCGCCGGTAATAAGGAAGTGTTTGTGTAATGTGTCAGAAAAGCCCAGAGCAAAAAACCCATAACCGCTGGTGTTACATTAACAGAGAAACACTTCACATGACCAGCATCACACCTCACCACCACACGTCTGCACAGAACAACTCCAAGAACAGTGCTGATTTCACATGTATACGCTAATGTAGTGTTCAGAAAACTCTCACTCTCATGATGCTCACTTAAAGAGACAGGACACCCAAAACATCAACATTCTGACATCAGTTAAGTTGCTGACAAACTTATTTCCTTCTTCTGTTGAACACAAAGGAAGATACACCACTTTTATTAGCATGTTAGTTTAATTTTTCACATTCATTTAGCTCTTATGACAAAATAAATCACTTTTGATAGTCATTTAAAGAGACAGTACACCAGAAAACTCTGAAGAATGCTGGAAAAAATATCCATTGTCTTCCATATTAATTTGAATTATTCCTAATGGGCATGACAATACCTACCAGTTACTTTAATTTGCATGTTAGTTTAATTTTGTACATTAATTTTACTGTTCAGAAAAAAAAACTCATTTAAAGAGACAGTACACCCCAAAAAAATGAATATTCTGTCATCATTTAGGTTGCTTTCAAACTTGTTTCCTTTTTCTTTTGAACACAAAGGAAGATCCACCACTTATTTATTGCAAGTTATTATATTTTTGTACATTACAATAAACCTTACTCATTAGATGTTCACTTAAAGGGGCAGTACACCCAAAAAACGAATCATTTACTCTTGTTACAAACACAAAGACAAGAATAATGCTGCAAAAAAACAGCCATTGACTTCAAGAGTATTTTTAATCTTCAGCATTTTTCAAAATATCTTCTTTTGTGTTCAACAGAAAAACAAGTCATAAATATTTGCAACCACTTCATGTTGATTAAACAGCAAATGTATTTTTATTTTTCTTTGTGTGTGTGTGTGTGTGTGTGTGTGAAGTGTCTCTTTAAATATGTGTGTTAGACTACACTAGCGCTCAGAATAAAACACTCATAAAACTCATAAAAGCAGGTAAAGCATCTCACCAGAGTAACCTCTCAGGGTCTTTATCTGCTGTTAATTTTTAAGCAAATCACCTTTGATGGAGGCAGGACATTTTCCTTTTTCACCCCCATCACAACAGCACATGATGGACCAATCAGCATCCAGGTGTGAACTCCTATATAAACCTACATGCAGTCACAAAAAAGCAAACCCAGCCTTGCGTAAAGCTTTAAAAGTCGATTAAATAAAGCCTCCAGATGGAGAATCCAGGCTTCCAGACATCCAAAGATGATCCTCCACAGTATGAAGAGACGTCTTTCTGCACAAACGGTTTCGGGAACGGGGAACGCAGAGCCATTCGTTCATCTGTGGTCAGCGCTTTTGGACATGACACTTTGGACCGCGTGCCGAATCCTGATTTTTACCGAAACGCAGCGAGCATCAGCGGACACAGAGCTGTCAGACCTTCCCTACACGAGCTGCATGATGTCTTCCAGAAAGTGAGTCAATTTGGAGAAAACCAAACTTTTTAAAATCAATTTGAGGGCAAGATGGGTCATTCTGGTGTCAAACATTTAAAGTGACAGTACACTCCAAAAAATATGGTAACTTTTCCATTCTGGGGGGAGAATTTTGAGTCTTAATTTGGCCACAAGTTTCTCAGTGTTTCAGCAAGTGTGATGATTTTTGGGGATCAATCTTATTTTGTGTAAATTGTGAGTAATTAGACTTTCCTTTGGTTGTGTTGGTGCTGGTTTTGCTCCATGGACTTCCATTATAATCACATTTTTTGGTTGCAAAGGCCATAACAGCATATAATCATCATTTAAAGTGACAGTACACCCACTTTAAAAGGTCCCACTTTATGTGCTGTTGGGTCGTTTTCATCCTCTCGGGTGATTTTGAGTCATAATTTGGCCACAGCTTTCTCTGTTTCAGCAAATGGAATGATTTTTGGTGATAAACCTTATTTTGACACATATTTTGGTAAATCCCAAACTCAACAATACACTGTGAGTAAATTTACTACACTTTCTTAATGTTTGTGACTGTTTTTGCTCCATTGACTTCCATTATAAGGACATTTTTTAATTGCAAAGCCATGACAGCAAATGATCATGCATTCTTTAATGCTGCTGGTTTTCCCTGTTGACAATTTTTTGTTAATTTTTGCTGTCAAAATGCGCCCCTCAGCTCTGACAGCACTGTAAACACAGTAAGTGTATTGCTGCGCACACACTATAAACTGCTGTTTAACTCTACTGAACTCCATACAAAAGCCAGAAACTGTTTAGCACAGGCCGATCTAAAGGGTTAACTGATGCTGACAACTGATGATCAACAGTATGAATTACACATCGTCCCTCTTCCCAACATGAAAAACCAGCAACACTCAAGAATGCATGATTATCTGCTGTCATGGCTTTACCATCAATAAATATGATTATAATGGAAGTCAATGGAGCAAAAACAGCCACTAATCTAACGTTTTTAGAACATACTGAGAACGTTAGGGAAACGTTATTTGAATATGAATACAACGTAAACAGAATTCATTCATTCATTTTCTTTTTGGCTTAGTGCCTTTATTAATCTTGGGTCGCCACAGCGCAATGAACCGCCAACTTATCCAGCACATGTTTTACTCAGCGGACGCCTGTCCAGCCGCAACCCAATCAGTGGGAAACATCCATACACACTCATTCACACACATACACTTTGGAAAAATTTAGCTTACCCAATTCATGTGTTTGGACTGTGGGGGAAACCGGAGCACCCGGAGGAAACCCACGCCAACAAGGGGAGAACATGCAAACTCCACACAGAAACGCCAACTGACCCAGTCGGGACTTGAACCAGCGACCTTCTTGCTGTGAGGTGACAGTGCTACCCACTGCGCCCCCGTGACGCCCTGTAAACAGAATGTTCTAATACATTTTAAATAACCTTTTTAAAACATTAATTTGAGAGTGAAATTAAAAACATATAAATATAAAAACATTTTGAACAACATTTTTATAACCAAATAATTATATTAATACATTGTAGGCCTATAAATAAATGTAAGGGTTTATGGAAAAGCTAAATTTCAATATTATAAGGACATTGTTTTATTCAATTTTAGGATACTGAAAAGTGTTTTGTATAAATAAGTGTATTCAATAGTTGAACTAAACTACACTTAAATACTAAACCAAATAGTGCCAATAATACTACATCTAGAGTAGATTTAGTCAACTAAACTCTTATGAAATTCAATCAAAACTCTCAAATTTAATCAACTGAAATGATTCAAAAGACTAAAATATGACTAAAACTAGTCATAAGATCAAGACTAAAACTAAATTAAACAAACAACATAAAGATAAGATAATGGGATGTTTTAAATGTTCCTATAACCTTCTTCAATCATGTTTTTCTAACTTACTGAGAACATTACGGAAACATTCTTAGAATATTAATATAATGTGAATGCAACGTTCTAATAACGTTTTCAATAAACAAATTTTGCTGTCAAAATTAGCACTGACAGGTTGAACATTCAAAGAACAGTGAATAAATATAGTTATATAACTTAATGGGAACGTTAAGGAAAACTTTTTAGATACTAAAATAATTAGCTTAAATCTGTTTGCCATAACAAATCTGACATTGTTCTATTAAAGGGGTCCTACTGTGAAAAAATGACTTTTATGTTGGGTTTAAACCCAGTAGTCATTTAAAGTAGTCATTTAAGTAGCATTATAAGTTTATTTAAAATCCTTGTGAAATCAAAATAACGTCTAGTTGAAGTCTTAAAAGTCATCTGTAATACTGTGTGTGTGTGTGTGTGTGTGTGTGTGTGTGTGTGTGTCAGCAGTGTGTGAATATCTCCAGCCTCTAATGCTAATCATGAATTAATTGTGTTTATTATAATCAGATTTGATGAATGAAACACTCTGATTGACATTCTCTCTTTGTACGTCATCAAGCCCTGCCCACTAGTGCCCATCTCTCCATCTCATTAGCATAAACAGCAGCCCTGAGTGAGAAGCAGCCGTCTGTCCATTAGCCATTAGAGTGTTTGAGCTGCTGAAGATAATGCCAGCATAGACTAAGAGGATTATAGATGTGGAGTTCTAGATGAACAGTGACAGGAGCGACATAGACTGACAGAAGACTGAAGCACACACTCACACTGAAGCACACATGCACACCTGACCACACACACACTGCTGTTTTACATCTGTGCTATGCTGACACGCAGGTGTCTGTAGCTCCGCCCTCTTATGAAAAGAGCACAATCTCATTTGCATTTAAAGCGACAGTCACCAAAACACCACAATTAGGATCAAAGCCTGAAAGGATCAGCTTCAGAGAGCTAGACAACATTATCTGTGTGCTGTTCTCAGCTCAAACACACACACTCTAAAAGACATCAGGCTTATTTGGCATCTTGAAAAAAGAGCAGAATAGGCCTCCTTTAACATAACTCAATCATAATTGCGGGTGTACAGACGACAGCAGTTTGTGGAGCGCGTCTGAAGCTAACAGCACCCGCGCAACCGCAGATCAATAACCAGACTAATGAGAAAGCACTCGGTTTATGAGTAACGATCTCCTGTGGCTAATGCATTGATCTGCTGGCCATAAACGCAGTAATTAATGCAAACAAGGGCTAAAAAGTTTACGCTGATCCAGAAAGCACCCATTCACGCAGTTCTGACGCCCGAGAAGCTTATTCTGCAGAGCATTTCCAAGGTAAAGTCTAGACGGGATACAGCTGTGGATACTCACATCAATACAGCCTTATTTTTGTGACCCTGTACAACAATAATTCTTATTTTTACATTACTGTGAGGGTTGGGGAAGATAAAGATAAAATACAATTAATGGGTCATTTAGTAAATGATATAAACAAGAGTAAATGAGGACAGAATTTACATCTTTACAAACACTAATGCTTTTTAACCATGCTATAGTGAAGTGTGTTTTACTGCATATATTATATATGACATATTATATTTACAGCTCAAGGCATACTCTAGTATTAACTAGAATGAATTGATATACTGTTATAAATAGGTTACAGTAGTTTACCTGAGTAATATAAGCAATACAGTGATATAAACAAATGACCCGATACTGTAGTTTTCTACAACTATATGGTATATTCTACTCCAATACACTCTATAGTTGTAGAAAACTGCAGTATCGGGTTATTTGTTTATATTACTGTAGTTTCATGTGTTACCATAGCAACTCTAGAATCATAACAGATAAATTACTACAGTTCTTGTGTTACTATAGCAACCATAGAATCACCACAACAGATCACTTACTACAGTTCAGTTGTTACCATAGCAACTGTAGAATCACATCAACAACAATTACTACAGTTCTTGTGTTACCATAGCAACTGTAGAATCACCACAACAGATCATTTACTACACTTCTTGTGTTACCATAGCAACTACAGAATCACAATAGATCATTTACTACACTTCTTGTGTTACCATAGCAATTGTAGAATCACATCAACAGATCAATTACTGCAGTTCCTTTGTTACCATAGCAACTGCATAATCACATCAACAACAATTACTACAGTTCTTGTGTTACTATAGCAACTATTAAATCACCACAACAGATCAATTACTACAGCTGATGTTACCATAGCAACTACAGAATCACCTAACAGATTAATTACTGCAGTTCTTGTGTTACCATAGCAACTGTAGAATCTCAACAACAGATCAACTACTACAGTTATTGTGTTACCATAGCAACTACAGAATCACCACAACAGATCACTTACTACAGTTCATGTGTTACTATAGCAACTGTAAAATCACATCAACAACAATTACTACACTTCTTGTGTTACCATAGCAACTACAGAATCACAACAGATCATTTACTACACTTATTGTGTTACCATAGCAATTGTAGAATCACATCAACAGATCAATTACTGCAGTTCCTGTTACCATAGCAACTGCATAATCACATCAACAGATCGTTTACTACAGTTCTTGTGTTGCCATAGTAACTACACAATCACCTCAACAGATCAATTACTGCAGTTCTTTTGTTACCGTAGCAACTGTATAATCACATCAACAATTACGACAGTTTTTGTGTTACCATAGCAACTATTAAATCACCACAACAGATCAATTACTACAGTTCATGTGTTGCCATAGCAACTGTAGAATCCCGACAACAAATCAACTACTACAGTTTTTGTTACCATAGCAACTACAGAATCACCACAACAGATCACTTACTACAGTTCATGTGTTACTATAGCAACTGAAAAATCACATTAACAACAATTACTACAGTTCTTGTGTTACCATAGCAACTGTAGAATCACCACAACAGATCATTTACTACACTTCTTGTGTTACCATAGCAACTACAGAATCACAACAGATCATTTACCACAATTCTTGTGTTACCATAGCAACTGTAGAATCACACCAACAGATTGTTTACTATAGTTTGTGTGTTACCATAGCAACTACAGAATCACCTCAACAACAATTACTACAGTTCTTGTGTTACCATAGCAATTATTAAATCACCACAACAGATCAATTACTACAGTTCTTGTGTTACCATAGCAACTATAGAATCACCTCAACAGATCAATTACTGCAGTACTTTTGTTACCATAGCAACTATAAAATCACCACAACAGATCAATAACTACAGGTGATGTGTTACCATAGCAACTATATAATTACAACAACAGATTAATTCAGGAACGTACTATACTATAGTTTAAAAAACCCTACAGTATTTACTATAAATGACTACATATTTGTGCATAAAGTCTAATATTCACACACACACACACACACAAACACACACACACACACACGCACACACACACACACACACACACACACACACACACACACACACAAAGCTCAGTTTGAGGCAGAGATCAGCATGTGAATGATCCATATGGTTTGATTTCTCATCAGAATGGAGGCCTTAATCTTCCCAGTCCATTGGAGGACAGTGAGGGAGTGGACAGCTCCACGCTGGGCGATGTGGAGTCCGTCACCCCGTTGGAGGAGAAGGACACGGGGGGTGTGGTCAAATTCGGCTGGATCAAAGGAGTTCTGGTGAGTTATTCATCATTATTACTCAGCTCTGTGGAATACTTGATTCTGATTGGTCAATCGTGACATTCCAAGATTCCAAAAAAGCTGGATTGTTTCAAGGATATCTCTAATCTAGTGTGCTCCACAACAGTGCCAGAATCCCCATGTAGCAGAAATAAACCTGACATAAACATCTAAAGTTTGCAGTTTGTCACCGCCACCTTTGGATGATTTTTTACATCACCTCATACTTCAGTTTCTCATCAAACCTTCTGACCAATCAAACGCTCTCTAGTGTCTGACATGCCCCACCCCCTTCTTCTCATTGGCTTTTTATTTGATGCGCTTGAGCTCAACCACTCCCAGAGTTGTGAGAAAACAAAACATTATTGGCTGATTTTTAAAAAGGGGAGGAGCTATTATATTTCCCGTCTTCATGTTTAAATTCAGATTAAATCAAATTTCTAATTAAGAAAATGCACATTTTAAAGCACTTCAGGAGACATTTAAACTCAATGCTGAGTCAAAAATGGACAGATCCTAGAGTTGGGTTAAAAGTGTCATTTAAATTGAATTCAACATTGGCTATGTCTATATTTGGGTTACAACACCTCAGCATTGTTTTACTGTTATCTTGACCATCAGCATATATACTTTCCTGTCACTCCACTGTTGTTGATTATTCAGCATCGTCGTAACCCAACGCTGGGTCAAATACGGACAACCCCAACAGTTGGTTTAAAAAAATGTGATTGAAATATAAATTAATAAAAGGCTGGGTTAGACCATGTTTGACCCAACGCCGTGTAATAATCCAGATGATGTACATCCAGCAACTGTTATTGCAGACAGATTCAGCTGCTTTACCCTGCAAATAAAGCTTTTCTCACTGAGAGTTTTAGTCTTGCTTCTAATCTAAATATCTACAGATTCTGAAATCAAGAAGCATTTTCTAGACAAGCAGAACATATAGTCTAGTTTTCAGAAATATTGAGTCAGAATGAAGAGAGTTTTTCATTAAAACAAGCTAAATAATCTGACACTGGGGGAAGAAAATAGTCTTATTTTTCTTTTAGAGCTAAGATTATTTCGCTCACCTCTTTATCAGATTATTTAGCTTGTTTTAAGGAGAAACTCTCTTCATTTTGACTCATTATTTCTGAAAACTAGACTATATGTACTGCTTGTCTTGAAAATGCTTCTTGATTTGGACTAGGAACAAGACACAAACTCTCAGAAAGAGAGAAATGAGATGCCCAGCGGCTGGATGATGATGATGATGATGTGTTATTGAAATAAAGCGTGTGTGTGTGTGTCCACAGGTGCGCTGCATGCTGAATATCTGGGGTGTGATGCTCTTCATCCGACTCTCCTGGGTGTTTGGACAAGCAGGAATCGGTGAGGAGTTTTTCACCCTGACCTTCACCAACACACACACACACACACACACACACACACACACTCGCTCATTTACATTCAGCATGGAAAACTCTACACACACTCCATATGCACACACACACACACACACGTACGCACAAACACACACACCTCAAAAATGAAGCCCCCCCTAGAAACAGTTTTCAGAGTGACCTTTAGTGAGACGCCATTTAAAAGACATTAACGAATCTTCTCTATAATTAATGCCAATGACGACTGGAGACGTCTTGATTTCAGGGAGAGTTCACTCAGGAGAAGTTTGCAATTCTCAACCAGTTCTTCCAAAACCAAAGTACATTATTCATTTAATTCATTCATTTTCCTTCAGCTTTTGCCCTTATTTATCAGTGTTTGCCACAGCAGAATGAACCGCCAACTATTCCAGCATGTTTTACACAGCAGATGTCCTACCAGCTGCAACCCAGTACTGGGAAACACCCATAAACACTCATTCACACACACACACACACACTTATACACTACGGCCAATTTAGTTCATCAATTCCCCTATAGCACTTCTTGTGTTACCATAGCAACTACAGAATCACAACAGATCATTTACTACACTTCTTGTGTTACCATAGCAGTTGTAGAATCACATCAACAGATCGTTTACTACAGTTCTTTTGTTACCATGGCAACTGCATAATCACATCGACAACAATTACTACAGTTCTTGTGTTACCATAGCAACTATAGAATCACCTCACAGATTAATTACTGCATTTCTTTTGTTACCATAGCAACTGTAGAATCTCAACAACAGATCACTTACTACAGTTCATGTGTTACTATAGCAACTGAAAAATCCCATAAACACCCATAAACACTCATTCACACACACACACACACACACACACACTCATACACTACGGCCAATTTAGTTGATCAATTCCCCTATAGCGCATGTGTTTGGACTGTGGGGGAAACCGGAGCACCCGGAGGAAACCCACACCAACACGGGGAGAACATGCAAACACCACACAGAAACACCAACTGACCCAGCTGAGACCTTCTTGCTGTGAGGGCACAGTGCTAACCACTAAACCACCATGCCTCCAATAATAAAGAGTTAAGTTGACAGTTGACTCTTGCGTTAACTGTGCATTATTTAAGCACACAACTGGTTGATGATTAGTCTTGTGTGTGTCGTGTTTGGTCAGTGTGTGTCCGCGCCGAAGGTCACTGCTGGTGTTAATGGAGCGTAGCTAATAGTTCCTCAGACGTTCGCGTTTCTGTGAAAGTCTCCGAGCTTCAGAGAAGTTGAGTTTCAGTCCGACACCTCCAGCGCATTACAGCCCATCAGAAACTCACTGTACTTTATGAGCTGTGAGGGACTGCAGGCTTTTATTCCTCATTATAGCACTGAGCAAACACACACACACACACTGATAACACACTGTCTGAAGTGTGCCGCTGGAGTGTTAATGTGCCGAGCGCTTCGTTCTGCACAGGTTTGACTATTATAGTGAGAAAAATGGAGGAATATAGACAAATCTGGAGAGTCGACTGCTAAACTGCTGTGCTCATGTAGAGTTTTAGTCTTGTTTCTAGTCTAAATATCTACAGATTCTGAAATCAAGAGGCATTTTCTAGACAAGCAGAACATATAGTCTAGTTTTCAGAAATATAAATAAACATTTGTGCATGCGATATTCCAAAATGCACATAAAAATATGTGCATGGAAACACAGCTACTGACTGTTTTCCAGCATTCTTCAAACTATCTTGTTTTGTGTTCAACAGAAGAAAGAAACTCTTAAAAGTTTTTAATCAATGGTAAAGGATTTACTTTTTGATGAACTCTCCCTTTCATTGATTCATTCATTTTCCTGTGGCTTAGTCCATTATTTATCAGGAGTCGCCACAGCAGAATGAACCGCCAACTATTCCAGCATATGTTTTACACAGAAGATGCCCTTCCAGCAGCAACCCATTACTGGGAAACACCCATACAAACTCATTCTCACACACACACACACACACATACGGCCAATTTAGTTGATCAATTACCCTATAGCGCATGTGCTTGGACTGTGGGGGAAACCTGAGTACCCGGAGGAAACCCACGGCAACTCAGGGAGAACATGCAAACTCCACACAGAAACACACATCTGAGCCAGCCAGGACTCGAACCAGCAGCCTTCTTGCTGTGCTAACCACTGAGCCACCGTGCTGCCCTGAACTTCTTCCCCTTTAAGTGATATCGTTCTGATATGATGATAATAAATGAGTGTGTGTGTGTGTGTGTGTGTGTGTGTGTGTGTGTGTGTGTGTGTGTGTGTGTGTGTGTGTGCGTGTGTGTGTGTGTTTCAGGTTTGGGGATAGTGGTGGTGTTGTTGAGTGTGGTTGTGACCAGCGTCACCTGTCTGTCCATGTCAGCGATCTGCACTAACGGTGTGGTACGAGGAGGTAAAACACACTGCAAATCACAGTAAAGCAGAGCTGTGGGCTTGACAAACCACCAGCAGAAACACTCTCCTCTCCATATGCACCGGACACTTTCTTACAGTCACTCCATATCTCTAATAAAACATTGTGTATTTATGAGATGAGCCTCACACAGGTGAGTGGGCCTGATAAACCACCTGTAGAAACTCTCTCTCTCTCCATATGCACCAGACACTTTACTTAAACTCCATCTTACAAGGACTCAGTAAGGAAAACAATGTTTACTTGTAAAAGTACCACACAACTATAGTTTTGCTCAAGCTTAAACGCCTCTTTTGTCTAATATCCAGCACAATATTGGTCAGTCTGATGTAAAAGTACTAGTATAGTCTGTCTGAGGTGTTGTGTGTAGTATGTATAGTATATGATGTTGTACTGTAATTTATATATATTGACAAAATGGACTTCATTAGAGTTAAGGAGAAAACAACATGATCATTTATATTTTTAAAGCTTTAGTTGGTAAATTACCACAGTATATAGCTAGTTTGCTGGTGTACTGCTCCAAATCTTATAATAGTTCAGCAGATATCCTCTAACCCAAGATGCATTCATACAGAGTAGAGTTGATCTCCATTCTCTGAGTGTGCTCTGTAGTGGCTCACCTGTAGTGCACATCATTATGTTCTGCATTTTGCAGCTAATCCAACAACCAGTATTCGAGTCTTCATTTTAAAAAGGTTTACTGAAGAAACACAAACAAAACTACAAAGTTACGATAGACTGGATATAGCTCGGTCAAAAGACTGTGTTGCTTCCAACGTCCATAACTGCAATCTGACGAAACGTGCATACTATTGACCTCATGACACATTACTGTCAGAAGCCAAAAATACCACAGTAAACGTCTTTAAATTGAGTTAATTATTAAATGATTTAGATAATATAATCACTGTTATATATTTTAATATCTATTTTCACCATGTTTTAACCCTTTTAACTAAACTATCATCACACATGAATTATGCATACCTGGCTCTTACATGCTCCGTGTGTATGAAATGAACATCAAGTCGATCTATACTAGGCAGTGAAGATTTTTTTTAATGAAATCAGACATTAAACTTGGTGTTTTTATAATGGAAAGAGTCCACCGGAGTGATGATGGAACATTATTTCACTGATACACTGTTAGACCAGTGTAAAAACAGTCAGCATTATCAAATGAAATGAGTGTAGTTAACTCAATTTATTGAAAGCAAATTCTACTCATTTAAAAAGAGTTTTGAACTTTAAAGTTGAGTTAATCAAGTGATTAGGTGTTGAATGAGTTTGATTGATTGATTGATTGATTAAGTGTTGATTAATAATGTACACCTGCTGCTAACTAATTATCTCATTACTTCAACTTAAATGGAGTAAGTTCACAGTACTCATATAGATTAGTTTTTGAACTCAAATGGTTTGTAGCAATCGGTTTGAGTTGCCTTAACTTATTGGGTTTTACAGCACTCAGTTAGTTTGAGTTCACCTCATTTACTGGGTTTTACTGTGCTCAAACTGCTTTGTGTACTCAAATGGATTAAGTTCACAGTACTCATTAGGATTAGTTTTTGAACTTAAATGGTTTGCTGTTATCGGTTTCCTCAAATGGTTTGAGTTACCTTCACTTTTTGGGAATTACAGTGTATATATCGCTATGTTTAAACATATTTTAAAGTCTATTTAGAACAGTGCACATCTTCTAATAACAGATTATGCTTTATATTATGTGTGTGTGTGTGTGTGTGTGTGTGTGTGTGTGTGTTGTGATAAGTGTTATTCAGTAACTGTCTTATGGTGCCTGTCTTGACCAGGACTCTCTCATAGAAGAGCTATTGTATCTCAATGGGACTTTCCAAAATAAATAGTTGGTATATTTAGATTAGCACTCCGGTGTGTTGGTCATGTATAGGTTTAATATCGCTCTTATGTCCAGTGTTGTGTTCATATTTATTCATTTAATTCAACTCAATTCATGTTTATTTATATAGCGCTTTTACAATGTAGATTGTGTCAGAGCAGCTTAACATGGAAGTTCTAGTGAAGTCCAGATTTCAGAGCTGAAGTCCAGTTTAGTTCAGTTCAGTGTGGTTTAATCTCCTGCTGAAGGTTCAAACACTGAAGAGCAAACCCATCCATTCATTTTCCTTCATCTTAACCCCTTATTTATCACCACAGCGGAATGAACCGCCAACTTATCCGGCATATGTTTTATGCAGCGGATGCCCTTCCAGCTGTAACCCAGTACTGGGAAACACCCATACACACTCATTCTCACACACACACACACACACTCATACACTACGGCCAATTTAGTTAATCAGTTCCCCTATAGTGCATGTGTTTGGACTGTGGGAGAAAACCGGGACTCAAACCAGCGACCTTCTTGCTGTGAAGCCACAGGTCTAACCACTGAGCCACCGTGCCGCCTGTTCGTATTTATGATTCAGTTTATTTCTGTAGCACCGTGATCCACTGTACAGTATGTCCACACACTACAGGAATGACACTAAAGCTCAACTGGACTTGTATCTGGGCTGACAGGAGTGTGTTTGTGGTGCAGGAGGAGCATATTACCTCATCTCCCGCAGTCTGGGCCCGGAGTTTGGTGGCTCCATCGGGCTGATCTTCGCCTTCGCTAATGCTGTGGCCGTGGCCATGTATGTTGTGGGATTCGCTGAAACTGTGGTGGAGCTTCTCAAGGTACGAACATCTCAGGACACAAACACAGTCTTAGCGATGTTTTATAAACAAATTTGGGGAGGAGCACGCGCAGAAGTTTCAGTATCAAATACGTCATTGACAATTATTCTATTATCCAATCAGTTCTTGACCAAACCCCTATATATACCAAAGCTGTCTTACCTGCAGCATCTCACGACTTTAGCATCCCTCCACCACCCCGACACCTCACCTCTTAAGCATTACAATCCCCGGGGGAGCGCTCTGGGGCCGGGCTAGATACTTCGCTCGAATCCCAATTCCTCTCTGTTTCCTGAGAAGAGGAATAACTCGAGTTGAGGTGTCTCCCCGAGCTCAGAGCCCTCTCCCTGGACAACACGCCAAATACGCTTTATTCTGAAACTATTGCAAGTGTGAATTCGTGAATTGTTATTTGAATTTGTTGCACCTAGAAATCCACATTTGGGATTTGTCAAACTCATTTTGGTGTCTATTGAAATGTTCAGATGTCTTATATTCCCACAGAACAACAATGAACAAGTGTGTTTAATCATTAAAAAGACAAAGCAACACATTGGAAAGCTGTGAAATGCAATGTACAGATATGTGTCTTGAACTGTGTTATTATTTATGTGTTCATTTATTTTTAATTATATATTACACTGCAAAAACACTTTCCTTACTTAGAGGTTTTGTCTTGTTTTAAGTTCAAATAAGTAAAAACTCTTAAATCAAGAAGCATTTTCTAGACTAGTAAAAACATCGTCTTGTGTTTAGAAATATAGAGTCAAAATAAAGTGAGTTTTTCCTCAAAACAAGCTAAATAATCTGACACTGCATGGGGAAATGAAGTAATATTGTTTCTCCTTAGACATAAGATTAGTTTGCTTCCCTATTGGCAGATTACTTTACTTGTTTTAAGGACAAACTCATTTAATTTTGACTATAATTTTATATAATTTTGACAAAAATGAAACAACTAAATATTTTTAGCTTTTCAAGAAAACGCTTCTTGATTTAAGAGTTTTTAGATATTTGGACTAAAAACAAGACAAAAACTCAATGTACGAAATGCAGTTTTTGGCACTATAATACATCATTTAAAAGAGAATGTGTAAATAATAACAAAGTTAATCACATTTTTGTTCATTGCATTTCACAATTTTCCTAGTTTTGTCTTTTGATGGTTAAACGAGTTTGTTAATTGTTGTTTAGCTAGAATAAAATCAATCAATCAATCAATTAATCAATCAAACTTGATCTATAAAGCACTTTAAAAACACCTAAAGTGAACCAAAGTGCTGTCCAGAAGACTAAAACTCAACAGGACATAAAATACATAACATAAATAAGCAAAATGTCAACGGGTGTCAAAGGACAAAGAGACACTGAAACGTGTTTGACAAATCCCAAATGTGGGGATTTAAATTCCCATCTGACTATAAAAGCAGTATTTAGATGATTTGTGCCAGTGTAAAATGTCTCTGTTCTGTTTTTCAGGACAGTAATGCTCTCATTGTGGATCCCACAAATGATATCCGGATCATCGGCTGCATTACGGTGGTGCTGCTGATGGGCATCACTGTGGCCGGAATGGAGTGGGAGGCAAAGGTAAACACAGGCATGCTGGGATTGAGCTCTGAGTGTGTGATGGTAGAAGCGGGTGAATAAAAAGATTCATCGATGAGTCGCGATTCTTTCTTAAATGATTTGAATCGATTCTAAAAATATCAGATTTTATTCTGTATTCAAATTAGTTCGTGACGATGTGGGCCTGTGCAAGTGCGAGCTAGAAACAAAAAAATAATAAGCATTTATAAGGAAATGTGCATACACTTCAACAAGTACATTTCTTCATTAGAGTTTTTGTCTTGTTTCTAGTCCAAATATCTAAAAACTCTGAAATCAAGAAGCGTTTTCCAGACCAGTGTTTCCCAACCCTGTTCTTGAAGGCACACCAACAGTACACATTTTCAACCTCTCCTTATTCAAACACCTCTAAATCAACTCATTCGATCAAAAGAAGAAACTCCAGCCTGAAGTTAATGGGTCTGATGAGGGAGACATTCAAAGTATGTACTGTTGGTGTGCCTCCAGGAACAGGGTTGGGAAACACTGCTCTAGACAGGCCAAAAACTATTGTTTTATTTTATTAAAAAATATGTAAAAAACTGGCAACGCAGTAGGTAGTGCTGTCGCCTCACAACAAGAAGGTCGCTGGTTTGAGCCTCGGCTGGGTCAGTTGGCATTTCTGTGTGGAGTTTGCATGCTCTCCCCGTGTTGGCGTGGGTTTCCTCCGGGTGCTCCGGTTTCCCCCACAGTCCAAACACATGCGCTATAGGGGAATTGGGTAGGCTATACTGTCCGTAGTGTATGAGTGAGTGAGTGTGTATGGATAATTCCCAGAGATGGGTTGCAGGTGGAAGGGCATCCGCTGCATAAAACATATGCTGGATAAGTTGGCGGTTCATTCTGCTGTGGCGACCCCGGATTAATAAAGGGACTAAGCCGAAAAGTAAATGAATGAATGAATGAATTTGTAAATTTAAATGAGTGTTATCTTAAATCAAGTAAAATAATCTTATTTCAAAAGGAAAACAAGGTTATTTCTCTTCCCCATTGTCAGATTATTTTGCTTGTTTTAATGAAAAACTCTCTTCATTTTGACTCATTATTTCTGAAAACAACACAATGTGTTCTGCTTGTCTAGAAAATGCTTCTTGATTTCAGGATTTGTACATATTTGGACAAGAAACAAGACTAAAACTAAGTAAGAAAAGCTTTTTTGCATTGTAGGAGTAAAAAATGATTCATTAATGAGACAGGAATCGATTCTTCATTCAAATTAGACAGTGACGGTGTGGGTCTGTGAGCTATAAACAAAAAAATAATAAGCATTTACAAGCGCATGTACTTACACGGCAAATAATGCTTTTCTTCTTGTTTCTAGTCCAAATATCTTCAATCAAGAAGCATTTCTAGACAAACAGAAAATACTGTCTAGTTTTCAGAATCACACTGAGCTGGTGATTGATAATAAAGCTTGTTTGGCATGCTGTCCTGGGAGAGAGCCCTGAGCTCATAAGATCCTCGAGCCCTGGGCTCCCTCTCGTTGCAGGCTGAGAGGGGAGTTTGAGCTCAGGTAGATCTCAATGACCCCCCCCCCCCCCCCCTTGCTTATTGTAGCTAAGTGTCAGATATGGATGCTGAGAAGAGGTGTACTCGGAGCTTGGCTAAAAGTATTTGGATTAATTGTTTAGGGTGCTTGTTTTTGAACTGTGGGAGGAAACCGGAGGACCCGGGGAAAACCCACGCGAGCACGGGGAGAACGAGCAAAACTCCGCACAGAAATGTTGCCTGGTTTGGAAGGGAATTAAACCAGGGGTATTCTTGCTGTGAGGCAACAGGGCTAATCACTGGCCACCGTGTCGCCCGTTTGAAAGGAGGGAAAGTAGGGTTGGGTGGGGAAGATATTGAGATGAGAAAACTCTGGTTATTTATAGTGAGTTAAGATTCGTCTGATAGGATAATTAGTCATGAGCTAATGCTGGAACAGCTGTAAACAATCATAAGCACGTGATCCTCTCCAAATCTGTTTATAAATGAATAGAGTTTTTCCCTAAAATAAGCTAAATATCAATGGGGTAACCAGAATAATCTTACGTCAAAAGGAAAAACAAGTTAATTTAGCTTCCCCTCTTTTCAAAGCAGGTGTAATGTGGGTAAAGGTGTAGTTTTCACAGCCAGGGTGTGATGATTTTCAATAGTCACTGTAATTCATCTCTCTTCACCTCTCCGCAGGCTCAGGTGGCTCTGCTGGTCATCCTGCTGGTGGCCATTGCTAATGTGTTTGTGGGAACAGTGATTCCCTCCACACAAGACAAACGCTCTAAAGGCTTCTTCAACTATCACGGTGAGAGACCCCACACAAGCACTGCAGATTGCATCATGTTTGGTGCTACACTGCAAAAAAGGCTTTTCCTTCTGAGAGTTTCTGTCTTGTTTCTTGTGCTAATATCTAAAAATTCAAGAAGCATTTACTAAACAAGTGAAACACATAGTGTTGTTTTCAGAAATACTGAGTCAAACTGAAGAGAGTTCATTAAAACAAGCTAAATAATCTGACACTGGGGGAAGAGAAATAATCTCATGTTAAAGGTTCATTTGCTCACCACATTGGCAGATTATTTTGCTCGTTCCTCCATTTGCGTTCGTTAACACAACAGCAGTCTTGTGGTGTCCAGTGCAGATTTATACAAATCATCCATCATCTCTGTCTCAAACAGAATCTATTGCAAAGGAAAACTTCATACCGGACTTCCGGGACGGAGAGACCTTCTTCTCTGTTTTCGCCATCTTCTTCCCTGCGGCCACTGGGATTCTGGCTGGAGCCAACATCTCTGGAGATCTGAGGGTAAGAGCGAGCGTCCCAGGTAGCAATGAATTCTGGCCCAGATTTGGCATAAAGCTGGCACAGCTGGCATTCATCCGGCACTGGCATACAGAATGTGGGCCAAATGTGGCCCAGGTTTGGCAGAGGTGGCATTGTCTTATAGGTGGCACACAATACCTGGGCCAAATATAAAATGTAGTATTTGGCCCAGATGTTGAGAATTGGGATGTGGGCCATGTAAATTGGGTCTGTCTTGACCCACATTTAAAATAAACTTCAATTATTATCAAATAAAGAAAAACAATTCTAACAATCAGGTCACTTTGAGAAAAGCAAAGCCCATAGTGTGCCTAAAATGCAATGCTTCATGGGTTTATCAATTTTATAGCAGTCGTGACGCACCACCATATCTGGCCCATATCAGGCCCAGTTATGGGCTATTAACTTGGCTAAGACTTGGCTCAGATATGGTCCATCTTTGGCCTCTGTCTGGAATTCAGACTTGGTCCAGTCATGTACTGTAATTCACTGAGGCATGTGGGCCAAGCAAAAGCTGATTGTGTGGGCCAGAGCTGGGCCAGAGAAATTTTGCTTTGTGGGGTGTGATGCATTAATCATCTTCCCGCCTCTGGTTGTCCAGGATCCTCAAGAAGCTCTGCCCAAAGGAACGCTGCTGGCCATCTTCATCACCGGGGTCACGTACCTGGGCATTGCACTGGTCGTCTGTGAGTCTTGGACACACACACACACACACACACACACACACACACACTCTTAATGCGAATAAAGATGATGGAAACGCATTTGCCGAATAAGCTCTAGCTGGTGAACATTACACCCACATTACTCCATTATACTCGCCTTGTTTATTGTTGGTTGCTAGGTTACCAATACTACACTCAGCCACTCAATTCATTCATAACAACAAGATGGAAACTCACATTTGGGATTTTTTTCTTTTTTGCGAACTCTTAAAAGATTCGATTCACGTTAGAATAAAAACCTGCCTGTTGTCTTATTCAAATCCTTTACGACTGTAGTTTGACAGGCTTAACTATCCCACACTGTATGTCTGTAGTTGTCAGGGTGACTTTATTGTGCTATTTTTTTCTTTTAAATGGCTTATTTTCGTAATCTATAAGTAAATCTGTCCATCTGCTTCTCTACTTCTGTCCTCTGATTGGGTGAAAAATGCTTAGCCACACCCCTTCAACCATTAGTTTGCCATGAGTGAAGGATGAAAGGAGGAGCTCAAAAATAAAACCCCGCCCCCTTCCCATTATTCTATTTCAGTTGTAAATCCATCATGACACTAGAGCAGTGTTTCCCAACCCTGTTCCTGAAGGCACACCAACAGTTCACATTTTCAACCTCTCCCTAATCAAACACACCTGAATCATCTTATAACACCAGAAGAGACTCCAACACCTGAAGTTAATGGGTCAGAAAAGGGAGACATCCAAAATATGTACTGTTGGTGTGCCTCCAGGAACAGGGTTGGGAAACACTGCACTAGAGTAAAAGTCAGCCGAAACTTCTCTTCACACAGCCTGTAACAGAGCGACTGCTGTTTCTCTGCAGCGGTCACTGTCGTTCGAGATGCGACGGGGAACCGAAACGACACCATTCAAGCCGGTGCGAGCTGCAACTTCTCCTCGGCCTGTGATTTCGGCTACGATTTCTCCATCTGCCAGACGACCAAATGTAACTACGGCCTCATGAACAACTTCCAGGTGGGAGAAATCAGACATGCAGTGTGTGTTTGAGGTTTTATATGAACGGCATGTGCTAAACATGTTTGTGTGTGTTTGTGAACATCACTGGTGTGTGTTTGTGAATATCACTGGTGTGTGTTTGTGAACGTCACTGGTGTGTGTTTGTGAATATCATTGGTGTGTGTTTGTGAACGTCATTGGTGTGTGTTTGTGAACATCATTGGTGTGTGTTTGTGAATATCATTGGTGTGTGTTTGTGAATGTCATTGGTGTGTGTTTGTGAATATCATTGGTGTGTGTTTGTGAATATCATTGGTGTGTGTTTGTGAACATCATTGGTGTGTGTTTGTGAATATCATTGGTGTGTGTTTGTGAACATCATTGGTGTGTGTTTGTGAACGTCATTGGTGTGTGTTTGTGAGCATCATTGGTGTGTGTGTTTGTGAGCATCATTGGTGTGTGTTTGTGAATATCATTAGTGTGTGTATGTGAATATCATTGGTGTGTGTTTGTGAACATCATTGGTGTGTGTTTGTGAATATGATTAGTGTGTGTTTGTGAATATCATTGGTGTGTGTTTGTGAATATCATTAGTGTGTGTTTGTGAATATCACTGGTGTGTGTTTGTGAATATCATTGGTGTGTGTATGTGAATATCATTGGTGTGTGTTTGTGAATATCAGTGGTGTGTGTTTGTGAACATTATTGGTGTGTGTTTGTGAATATCATTAGTGTGTGTTTGTGAATATCATTGGTGTGTGTTTGTGAATATCATTGGTGTGTGTTTGTGAATATCATTGGTGTGTGTATGTGAATATCATTGGTGTGTGTTTGTGAATATCATTGGTGTGTGTTTGTGAATATCATTGGTGCGTGTTTGTGAAAATCATTGGTGTGTGTTTGTGAATATGATTAGTGTGTGTTTGTGAATATTATTGGTGTGTGTTTGTGAATATCATTGGTGTGTGTTTGTGAATATCATTGCTGTGTGTTTGTGAATATCACTGGTGTGTGTTTATGAATATCACTGGTGTGTGTTTGTGAATATCACTGGTGTGTGTTTATGAATATCACTGGTGTGTGTTTGTGCATATCACTGGTGTGTGTTTGTGAATATCACTGGTGTGTGTTTATGAATATCACTGGTGTGTGTTTGTGAATATCACTGGTGTGTGTTTGTGAATATCACTGGTGTGTGTTTATGAATATCACTGGTGTGTGTTTGTGAATATCACTGGTGTGTGTTTGTGAATATCACTGGTGTGTGTTTGTGAATATCATTGGTGTGTGTTTATGAATATCACTGGTGTGTGTTTGTGAATATCATTGGTGTGTGTTTGTGAATATCATTGGTGTGTGTTTGTGAATATCATTGGTGTGTGTTTGTGAATATCATTGCTGTGTGTTTGTGAATATCATTGGTGTGTGTTTATGAATATCACTGGTGTGTGTTTGTGCATATCACTGGTGTGTGTTTGTGAATATCACTGGTGTGTGTTTTATGAATATCAATTGGTGTGTGGTTTGTGAATATCACTGGTGTGTGTTTGATGAATATCACTTGGTGGTGTGTTTGTGAATATCACTGGTGTGTGTTTGTGAATATCATTGTGTGTGTTTATTGAATATCACTGGTGTGTGTTTGTGATATCATTGGTGTGTGTTTTGTGAATATCATTGGTGTGTGTTTGTGAATATATTGGTGTTGTGTGTTGTGTGAATATCATTGCTGTGTGTTTGTGAATATCACTTGGTGTGTGTTTGTGAATATCACTGGTGTGTGTTTGTGAATATCATTGGTGGTGTTTATTGAATATCATTGGGTGTGTGTTTGTGCATATCACTGGTGTGTGTTTGTGAATATCATTGGTGTGTGTTTTGTGAATATCATTGGTGTGTGTTTGTGAATATCACTGGTGTGTTTGTGAATATCACTGGTGTGTGTTTGTGAATATCATTGGTGTGTGTTTGTGAATATCATTGGTGTGTGTTTGTGAATATCATTGGTGTGTGTTTGTGAATATCATTAGTGTGTGTTTGTGAATATCATTGGTGTGTGTTTGTGAATATCATTGGTGTGTGTTTATGAATATCACTGGTGTGTGTTTGTGAATATCACTGGTGTGTGTTTGTGAATATCATTGGTGTGTGTTTGTGAATATCATTGGTGTGTGTTTGTGAATATCATTGGTGTGTGTTTGTGAATATCATTGGTGTGTGTGTTTGTGAATATCATTGGTGTGTGTTTGTGAATATCACTGGTGTGTGTTTGTGAATATCATTGGTGTGTGTTTGTGAATATCATTAGTGTGTGTTTGTGAATATCATTGGTGTGTGTTTGTGAATATATTAGGTGTGTGTTTGTGAATATCATTGGTGTGTGTTTGTGAATATCATTGGTGTGTGTTTGTGAATATCATTGGTGTGTGTTTGTGAATGTCATTGGTGTGTGTTTGTGAATATCATTGGTGTGTGTTTGTGAATATCACTGGTGTGTGTTTGTGAATATCACTGGTGTGTGTTTGTGAATATCATTAGTGTGTGTTTGTGAATATCATTGGTGTGTGTTTGTGAATATCATTGGTGTGTGTTTGTGAATA
Source organism: Danio aesculapii (assembly GCF_903798145.1). Classification (NCBI taxonomy): domain Eukaryota; kingdom Metazoa; phylum Chordata; class Actinopteri; order Cypriniformes; family Danionidae; genus Danio; species Danio aesculapii. The sequence goes on along the minus strand of NC_079452.1, from coordinate 24,137,784 downwards.
TCATTGGTGTGTGTTTGTGAATATCATTGGTGTGTGTTTGTGAATATCATTGGTGTGTGTTTGTGAATATCATAGGTGTGTGTTTGTGAATATCATAGGTGTGTGTTTGTGAATATCATTGGTGTGTGTGTGTGAATATCATTGGTGTGTGTTTGTGAATATTATTGGTGTGTGTTTGTGAATATCATAGGTGTGTGTTTGTGAATATCATAGGTGTGTGTTTGTGAATATCATAGGTGTGTGTTTGTGAATATCATTGGTGTGTGTTTGTGAATATCATTGGTGTGTGTTTGTGAATATCATTGGTGTGTGTTTGTGAATATCATTGGTGTGTGTTTGTGAATATCATTGGTGTGTGTTTGTGAATATCATAGGTGTGTGTTTGTGAATATCATAGGTGTGTGTTTGTGAATATCATTGGTGTGTGTGTGTGAATATCATTGGTGTGTGTTTGTGAATATCATTGGTGTGTGTTTGTGAATATCATTGGTGTGTGTTTGTGAATATCATTGGTGTGTGTTTGTGAATATCATTGGTGTGTGTGTGTGAATATCATTGGTGTGTGTTTGTGCATATCACTGGTGTGTGTTTGTGAATATCATTGGTGTGTGTTTGTGAATATGATTGGTGTGTGTTTGTGAATATCATTGGTGTGTGTTTGTGAATATCATTGGTGTGTGTTTGTGCAGGTAATGACTCTGGTGTCTGGATTCGGACCTCTCATCACTGCAGGAACATTTTCGGCCACGCTCTCCTCAGCTCTGGCGTCTCTAGTGAGCGCGCCCAAAGTCTTCCAGGTCAGAGTTTTAGGCCATGTCCACACTAGTTTTTTTTATATTCCATATTGTGCCCACAGTTATATCGGAGCAATAGAAACACAAGTCTCTTTTTTTAATTTCCTGGTGTTAATTTGTTGATTCGACATGAAGTAGGAGTGCAGTTTTCCTCACCTTTGCATGCATAATAATCTGTATTTTAATATCGATTAATAAATTCAGGCTCTGTGCAAAGACAACATCTACAAGGCGCTCAAGTTCTTTGCCAAAGGTCATGGCAAAAACAATGAGCCGATCCGAGGATACATCCTGACCTTCCTCATAGCCGTAGCCTTCATCCTTATTGGTAAATATAAGATTGACTGTGTGATTAATGTGACCGAGCCGATAGTGTAACTGCAGATGATTCTGTTTCAGCTGAGCTCAACACCATCGCTCCCATCATCTCCAACTTCTTCCTAGCCTCATACGCACTCATCAACTTCTCCTGCTTCCACGCCTCCTACGCCAAATCCCCAGGTACTTTACTAATACAACTGCTAAAGTTGTTGTGTTACCATAGCAACTGTAGAATCACCACGACAAATCAATTACATTAGTTATTTTGTTGCCATAGCAACTACAGAATCGTCACAACAGATTAATTATTATAGTTGTTGTGTTACCATAGCAACTGTAAAATCACCACAACCGATCAATTACTGTAGTAGTTGTTACCATAGCAACTGTAAAATCACCACAACAGATCAATTATTGTAGTTTTTGTTACCATAGCAACTGTAAAATCACCACAACCGATCAATTACTGTAGTAGTTGTTACCATAGCAACTGTAAAATCACCACAACCGATCAACTACTGTAGTAGTTGTTACCATAGCAACTGTAAAATCACCACAACAGATCAATTATTGTAGTTTTTGTTACCATAGCAACTGTAAAATCACCACAACCGATCAATTACTGTAGTAGTTGTTACCATAGCAACTGTAAAATCACCACAACAGATCAATTATTGTAGTAGTTGTGTTACCATAGCAACTGTAGAATTGCCACAACAGATCAATTACTGTAGTTGTTGTGTTACCATAGCAACTGTAGAATCACCACAACAGATCAATTACTGTAGTAGTTGTTACCATAGCAACTGTAAAATCACCACAACAGATCAATTATTGTAGTAGTTGTGTTACCATAGCAACTGTAAAATCACCACAACCGATCAATTACTGTAGTTGTTGTGTTACCATAGCAACTGTAAAATCACCACAACCGATCAATTACTGTAGTTTTTGTTACCATAGCAACTGTAAAATCACCACAACCGATCAATTACTGTAGTAGTTGTTACCATAGCAACTGTAAAATCACCACAACAGATCAATTATTGTAGTAGTTGTGTTACCATAGCAACTGTAGAATTGCCACAACAGATCAATTACTGTAGTTGTTGTGTTACCATAGCAACTGTAGAATCACCACAACAGATCAATTACTGTAGTTGTGTTGTTGCCATAGCAACTGTAGAATCACCACAACAGATCAATTACTGTAGTTTTTGTTACCATAGCAACTGTAAAATCACCACAACAGATCAATTACTGTAGTAGTTGTTACCATAGCAGCTGTAAAATCACCACAACAGATCAATTACTGTAGTAGTTGTTACTATAGCAACTGTAAAATCGCCACAACAGATCAATTACTGTAGTAGTTGTGTTACCATAGCAACTGTAGAATCACCACAACAGATCAATTACTGTAGTTGTGTTGTTGCCATAGCAACTGTAGTATCACCACAACAGATCAATTACTGTAGTTTTTGTTACCATAGCAACTGTAAAATCACCACAACAGATCAATTACTGTAGTAGTTGTTACCATAGCAACTGTAAAATCACCACAACAGATCAATTATTGTAGTTGTTGTGTTACCATAGCAACTGTAAAATCACCACAACAGATCAATTACTGTAGTAGTTGTTACCATAGCAACTGTAAAATCACCACAACAGATCAATTATTGTAGTTGTTGTGTTACCATAGCAACTGTAAAATCACCACAACAGATCAATTACTGTAGTAGTTGTTACCATAGCAACTGTAAAATCATCACAGCAGATCAATTACTGTAGTTGTGTTGTTGCCATAGCAACTGTAGAATCACCACAACAGATCAATTACTGTAGTAGTTGTGTTACCATAGCAACTGTAGAATCACCACAACAGATCAATTACTGTAGTTGTGTTGTTGCCATAGCAACTGTAGAATCACCACAACAGATCAATTGAAGTACTTTACATCAGTATGGTTCATAAACACTACAGTATTGACTATTAATTACTATAGTATTTTTTCATATGTTTACAGTTTTGCATTCCATCAGCATATGTTTTGCTTCAATGCATCATACTGGAATTATTCACATCTGCCAGAAACGCTGTATATCTATCGTGTCTTTAAATGCTGTGTGTGAGTTTTTCTAACTCCAAACACACACTAGTAAAACAAATTAACAGAACCATTTCTTATACTAGACATTTTGTTTAGGTTATTAGGCATTTAAGGCATTTAATATTTCATGCACTTTTATTATTTTTCATCCAAAATACACATAGGAGTGCATATGTTATTGTGCTCTAACTATTTGCATCTTTAGATTTCAATTTCAGTATATAGTCTTCTAATTCGCTTTACTTCATCTGTGTTAAGCTGCTTTGCACACAATCAACATAAGAAATATTCATTCATTCATTTTCACTCATTCACACACACTCACTCATACACTACAGACAAATTAGCTCACTCAATTCCCCTATACCACATGTGTTTGGACTATGGGGGAAACCGGAGCACCCGGAGGAAACCCACGCCAACACAGGGAGAACATGCAAACTCCACACAGAAACACCAACTGACCCAGCCAGGACTCAAACTAGCGACCTTCTTGCTGTGAGGCCACAGTGCTACCCACTGCACCACCACATTGCCCACATAGTAAACAGCACTATAAAAATACAGATGAACGCCACAGAAATAACCTGTGTAAACTGTGTGTGTGTGCAGGCTGGAGACCGGCGTATAAATACTATAACATGTGGCTGTCTCTGTTCGGAGCTGTGCTCTGCTGTGCTGTGATGTTTGTTATTAACTGGTGGGCAGCGCTGCTCACATACGGCATCGAGTTCTTCCTCTACATCTACGTCACGGTCAAGAAACCAGGTAAAAATGCAGATTATGTATATTAGGACCTGCAGATACCCTGATGTGATGCAAA
>NC_079452.1:23942816-23952816 GCF_903798145.1 Danio aesculapii | reverse complement strand
AATTTGACTAATTTCTTCTGAAGGTGAAAACAAAACAAAATATTTCACTTGCTCTAAGAATTTTTGGATATTTTGACTAGAAATGAGACAAAGCAAAGTAGGAAAAGCATATTTTGCATTGTGATTATTCCATTTCTGTAGCTGAATACTGTTAGACCGATCAGAAAGCCATCATATTGTCACACATGTTGTCTTGTGAAACTGTATTCATATCACAATATTTATCACAGAAAAATAAAATATTACAATAGCCCTGGCCCACACACACACACACACACACACAAACACAGGCGCTTGAGGAAACAGGATGAGTGTGAGCACTTACGGACGATGCACTGGTTTCCTCCGGTCAGGGTTTTCCATCCAGGACAGCAGTACGCATGATGACGAGACCCACACACATTTGGCCTGAAAGTCAGTCAGAAAACACCAGATTAACTGAGGAGAGGTCAAACACTCATAAACAATCACACACACACACACACACACACACACACACACAGTATGACATGCAGTATGACATGATTGATTAGCACTATTAGGAAAGAATTTATGGTCACACACTTCATTTTAAGGTTCAACTCTCTTAACTCTTAACTATGACTTTTTCTTCAATAAATCCTAATTTGCTCCTAATCAATAGTTATTAAGGTAGTTTAGTTATTGGGTTAGGGATGTAGAATAAGATCATGCAGAATATGTTGTTTATAAGTACTAATAAGCTGACGATATCTTCAGATATCTGATGATATCTGGCCCCTGAAGTGTTATCAAATGTATTCATTTTGATTGATTGGAATGAATAAATCATGCATACAATAATACAAATTTATATATAAACTTGTATATGCACATTACATGCATGTAATAAACAAACTACAAGCAGCTGAATGCAATTAGGCAAAGATAAAAGTGAAATAAACAGTGCATGCTCTGTGGTTTTGAATAGGTAAATGTAAAAATGACACTGCAATATATCTATGCATTGTGACTATTGTGGATGCACACACTGCGATATCAATGCTGAAACCACAGATATTCAGAGTGCAGATGCACTTCACTGTTTTCACACATCAACACCATCACTCTGAAACAGCTTTAAATGCATGCAGGTTTCCAGTGAGTAAATAATGACTGTCATCTGTTTTTCCAGAACACTGCAACTATAATGTCGTTGTGTCTAACAATAGTTTCTGTGTCCAAAACTCTTATTTACAGCAAGAATCAACTGATGTCATATTAGAGTATTAAACAGACTGAAGATAAACATCCTGAAACCATCTTTATATTTTACACATTTGACAGCAAGAGTTTTCAGTCACATTAAATGTTATCGCTAATAAGCAGCGCTCAAAATAAGTGTTTAATTATACGCTGAATGATGTGGGAACATTAAATGACTGTATTTTAGGAAACATTACGACTTTAATGGCATCTAATGTGTAATCAGTGCATTAAAATAAACAAGTCTGTACATTTAATTACTGTATATACAGAAGCAAAGTCTAATTATTACAGGAGAAAATCAGAGGGGCAATGAAATATACAATAAAAGCAAGATGTTCATTCATTCATTCATTCATTTTCTTTTCTGCTTAGTCCCTTTATTAATCCGGGATCGCCACAGCGGAATGAACCACCAACTTATCCAGCGCATGTTTTATGCAGCGGATGCCCTTCCAGCTGCAACCCAGTACTGGGAAACACCCATACACACTCATTCACACACATACACTACGGACAATTTAGCTTACCCAATAAAAGCAAGATGTTAATAGAAATAATTCTATTCCATCCTAATATATATCCATTATTAATTAGGTTTGTGTATTAATTAGGTTTGTATTTTTATGTATTTTTTTAATCCTATAATTATATTTTTGGCATTTTAATCTAACAGATGTTTTTTTAAATTGTAAAATAATGACTGTCATCTGATTTCCAGAACACAGCAACTAAAACGTCATTGTGTCTAACAATAGTTTCTGTGTCCACATCTACAGCAAGAATTATTTCACGTCATAATAAAAGATTAAATACCACAGATTAACCCCAAACATCCTAAAATCATCTTAAATCCATATATTTTTTACAAATTTACTTTGATTTTTCATCATTTCAAATTAAATCACTGATAAACACCGCTCAAATAAGTAAATTATTTTAAATAATTATATTTAATTAAACAAAATAATATGTACAATGTCTATATGTTATGCTGAGAACCTTAATAGACGTCTTATTATCAGTACATTATTTAAAAACATTAAGATAGACACTTCAGTGGAATCTAATGTGTATTCAGTGCATTACAATTAAATAGGTTTCTTCATTTAATTATATGCGGACACAATTTCTAACTAATTCAGAGAAGTCATAAAATAGAAAAGAAAAAAAAGCAAAATACAAATAGAAATAATTCTGTTATATTCTGATAAATACACTGTTAATTAAGACTGTGTGTTAATGTGTCGTCTTTAAACTCATTTATGTATTTTGTGCGTTTTTTTTATCCTATAACTAAATATTTGGCATTTCAGTACGATTATTGATTCATTAGGCTAACATCTCCAAATTTATTACATTTTTTTATTTTGTACAATGTAAAAAAAGATTCCAAACAAAGACTTCAGGATTTTACAAGACAAACAAGAAACAGAACTATTCAAAGCAGCACTTGTTTCCAAAACTGTTATTATTATTAATAGAAAAATAGAGTGCTTTGATATTAAATGATCTTGAGCTTGATATGACTTTCTTGCTGTCTAATGTGAAAAATATAAAGATTTAAGATGATTTTCAGTGTTTTTCAGAATTTGTATTATGACGGAAATTATTTTATCTGAATGTGATTTTTAGATAATCTGTATTTCTATAGTGCTTTTATCAACGTAAAAATCATTCACAACAGAGACTGAGACTTTACAACACAAAGAGTAAACAGAACTATCAAAACAGCACTTGTCTGTTTCCAAAACTATTATTATTATTATTATTATTATTATTATTATTATTATTATTATTATTATTATTATTAATATTATTATTATTATTATTATTATTATTATTATTATCTTGTATACAGCACTTGTCTGTTTAAAAAAACTGTTATTATTATTATTATTATTATCTTGTATACAGCACTTATCTGTTTAAAAAAAACTGTTATTATTATTATTATTATTATTATTATTATTATTATTATTATTATCTTGTATACAGCACTTGTCTGTTTAAAAAAAAACTGTTATTATTATTATTATTATTATTATTATTATTATTATTATTATTATTATCTTGTATACAGCACTTGTCTGTTTAAAAAAACTGTTATTATTATTATTATTATTATTATTATTATTATTATTATTATTATTATTATTATTATTATTATTATTATCTTGTATACAGCACTTGTCTGTTTAAAAAAACTGTTATTATTATTATTATTATTATTATTATTAATATTATTATTATTATTATTATTATTATTATTATTATCTTGTATACAGCACTTATCTGTTTAAAAAAACTGTTATTATTATTATTATTATTATTATTATTATTATTATTATCTTGTATACAGCACTTATCTGTTTAAAAAAACTGTTATTATTATTATTATTATTATTATCTTGTATACAGCACTTATCTGTTTAAAAAAAACTGTTATTATTATTATTATTATTATTATTATTATTATTATCTTGTATACAGCACTTGTCTGTTTAAAAAAACTGTTATTATTATTATTATTATTATTATTATTATTATTATTATTATTATCTTGTATACAGCACTTGTCTGTTTAAAAAAACTGTTATTATTATTATTATTATTATTATTATTATTATTATTATTATTATTATTATTATCTTGTATACAGCACTTGTCTGTTTAAAAAAACTGTTATTATTATTATTATTATTATTATTATCTTGTATACAGCACTTGTCTGTTTAAAAAAACTGTTATTATTATTATTATTATTATTATTATCTTGTATACAGCACTTGTCTGTTTAAAAAAACTGTTATTATTATTATTATTATTATTATTATTATTATTATTATTATTATTATTATCTTGTATACAGCACTTGTCTGTTTAAAAAAACTGTTATTATTATTATTATTATTATTATTATTATTATTATTATTATTATTATTATCATTATTATTATCTTGTATACAGCACTTGTCTGTTTAAAAAAACTGTTATTATTATTATTATTATTATTATTATTAATATTATTATTATTATTATTATTATTATTATTATTATTATTATTATCTTGTATACAGCACTTGTCTGTTTAAAAAAAACTGTTATTATTATTATTATTATTATTATCTTGTATACAGCACTTATCTGTTTAAAAAAAACTGTTTATTATTATTATTATTATTATTATTATTATTATCTTGTATACAGCACTGTCTGTTTAAAAAAAAACTGTTATGATTATTATTATTATTATTATTATTATTATTTTTATTATTATTATTATTATTATTATTATTATGATCTTGTATACAGCACTTGTCTGTTTAAAAAAACTGTTATTATTATTATTATTATTATTATTATTATTATTATTATTATTATCTTGTATACAGCACTTGTCTGTTTAAAAAAACTGTTATTATTATTATTATTATTATTATTATCTTGTATACAGCACTTGTCTGTTTAAAAAAACTGTTATTATTATTATTATTATTATTATTATCTTGTATACAGCACTTGTCTGTTTAAAAAAACTGTTATTATTATTAATATTATTATTATTATTATTATTATTATTATCTTGTATACAGCACTTGTCTGTTTAAAAAAACTGTTATTATTATTATTATTATTATTATTATTATTATTATTATCATTATTATTATCTTGTATACAGCACTTGTCTGTTTAAAAAAACTGTTATTATTATTATTATTATTATTATTATCTTGTATACAGCACTTGTCTGTTTAAAAAAACTGTTATTATTATTATTATTATTATTATTATTATTATTATTATTATTATTATTATTATCATTATTATTATCTTGTATACAGCACTTGTCTGTTTAAAAAAACTGTTATTATTATTATTATTATTATTATTATTATTATTAATAGAAAAATAGAGTGCTTTGATATTAAATGATTTTGAGCTTGATATGACTTTCTTGCGGTCTAATGTGTAAAATATAAAGGTTTAAGATGATTTTCAGTATGTTTGGGAACTTTTATTATGACAGAAATTAATTTATTTTAATGTGATCTTTAATGCATCATGTAAAAATCATTCCCAATAAAGACTTTGAGATTTTACAACACACACAATAAACAGAAGTATCAAAACAGCACTTGTCTGTTTCCAAAACTGTTATTATTAGTGTTTTGACATTGTTTGCGTGTGGTAAACCCAGTTCCCACAGCCTCAGAGCTGCTTAATGACAGTTTTACCGCAGTGTTTATGGTAAATTCTGTGTTTTACCCCTTCAGGACGTCCTGCCCGCCGCCCCGCCGCTTCGCCCGCTTCGCTCTCGGCTGCTCCGCGGCTCCGTTCTGCGTCTGCGCAGTTCCGTCTGCTTTCTGCGTCTGCGCAGTTGCGTCTGCGCCTGCGTCGAGCGTCTGCGCAGGCGCACACAGCGACAAGAGCGCTGAGAGTCCTGCCGCGAGCACGAGCAGCCGCCTCATCCTGAGCGCGCTCCCGCTACACGACCAACAACTCACTTTAAAAACAAAAGTGGAGAAAGAAACACAAAGTTGACGACAAATAGAGCACTTTAATGAATATAAATATGAAACAATGAAGAAGAGGGAAAGACTTGAGGAAAGACTGAAGGACAGAAAGTTTGAGTACCTCAGTAGATGATGAAGAAGATGATGAAGAAGAGTCCTCCAGTGAGTGTGCGCAGATGAAGCCTTCAGAGAGCCGGAATGCAGCTGTCAGAGGAGAAGAGGAGAAGAAGAAGAGGAGGAAGAGAAGAAGAGCGCAGGACTGAGAGTCTGTCTGTCTGCATGAACGCGCATCTGCTCATAGCGCGCCACCGCTGAGAATGCGCGCGCCCGCGATCTCGCGAGAACCCGCGCGGGTACGAGACACAAAACCAGTCCTGAAGAATATTAAAACTATAATCAATCAAATTATAACCATGTAATCGAAAACAAAAACGAGTATATTACATTTTCCAGCGGATTCCTCCTCTTCAGCTTTCCCATGAGGATTTATTTCAGAAAGTCTCACTTCAAGTGATATGAGCAGCATCAGACAGAACCATCCTGAGATTTCTGTGCAGGGAATCTGAGGATTGATGGGGAATGATTTTGGAAATATGGTAAGAAAAAGCTTCAAATGTGAAATGAATAATAATATTTAAGATTCAAGAGCTAATTACTGTAGATCCACTTGTTTAGCAAACAAAGCAAGTCTCTCATATAATAATATATCTACTAAAAGACTGAAAACAGTACTTTACAAACTGCATTGTACATAAAAACATACAAACGTTTGAGTATTAGCTATACAAATACTGAAGTCAATATAAAAACTGAATACATACTGTTGGTCAGAATTATTAGCCCCCTTGTTTAGTTTTTCCCCAGTTTCTGTTTATCAGAGAGCAGATTTCTCCAACACATCTCTAATCATAACTGGTTTTAATAACTCATCTCTAATAACTGATTTATTTTCTCTTTGTCATGATGACAGTAAATAATATTAGACTAGATATTCTTCAACACACTAGTTATTCAGCTTAGAGTCACATTTAAAGGCTTCACTGTTATCAGACATACTGTGAACATGTCCTTGCTCTGTCAAACATCATTTGGGAAATATCTAAACAAGAAAAATAAGTGAAAGGGGGGCTAATAATTCTGACTTCAGCTGTATATTTATACACACACATTTACTCAAGTAAATAAATCCATCAAACACATAAACCTGTGGATTTGGGTCTAATTATAAGTGATGGAACAAGTGAAAGTAGATATGAGGAGAAGCCCGATTTAAAGCACAGAGGTTTATAAAGCTCAGATAAAAGCGTGAGAACATGAAAGCTTCAGTGAGGGACAGAAATACTGGATGAAGCATCTAACATATCCAGTGACTCTCCATGGAAAGTGCTCGGCTGCGATTATAGAAAAACCCATTCCTCACTGATCGCGATGTACGGTTTTTATTTGTTTTGTTGTTCACTTATAATAATATCACAATATTCTCACAGTATTTACTAATATATATTTGTATTATTTAAATTAAATACAGATGTTCACTGCACGCCACCGCTGAAAACGAGCACGATTGTAGAATTGTATTTGGGGGCTGAACAGTGGCGCAGTGGTTAGCACATTCGCCACAGCAAGAAGGTCGCTGGTTCGAGTCCCGGCTGGGTCAGTTGGTGTTTGCATGTATGCATGTTCTCCCTGTGTTGGTGTGGGTTTCCTCTGGGTGCTCCACAGGAAAAAAACATATGGTAAAAGGGAATTGGGTGAGCTAAATTGGCTGTAGAGTAAGTGTGTATGGGTGTTTCCCAGCTGGAGGGGCATTCATTTATTCATTTTCTTGTCAGCTAAGTCCCTTTTATTAATCCGGGGTCGCCACTGCGGAATGAACCGGCAACTCATCCAGCACGTTTTTACGGATGCCCTTCCAGCCGCAACCCATCTCTGGGAAACATCCACACACACTCATTCACAATGGACAATTTAGCCTATCCAATTCACCACATGTCTTTAGACTGTGGGGGAAACTGGAGCACCTGGAGGAAACCCACGCGAATGCAGGGAGAACGTGCAAACTCCAAACAGAAACGCCAACTGAGCCAGCCGAGGCTCGAACCAGTGACTTTCTTGCTGTGAGGCACTACCTACTGCGCCACTGCGTCACCCTGCTGGATGGGCATCCGCTTTGTAAAACATGTGCTGGATAAGTTGGCGGTTCATTCTGCTGTGGCGCCCCTGGATTAATAAAGGGACTAAGCCAAAGGAAAACGAATGAATGAATTGTATTCGGTTCAGTTTCACACAACTCCAACTGCTCTACACCGAACCAGTTAAAACAAACCAAACAACAGTCACATGACAGCATCCACATCAGTCATTAGCTAGACGAATTCCCAGAGCTGTATTTTGATTGGTCAGAATTAACACGTGGGAAACTCACATGCACAACCTGCAGAAGTTAACAGAGTGGAGGAAAAGCAGTGAATGGAGCTCTTCAAAGCCGTGAAACAATTGAACTGATTGCTTCACAAAATGATTCGCTGCTCCATAGTGCTCGAAACACCACATGCTAGTGACACCTGCTGGTCAGAACCGTGTAAATACACCAAAACTCAGGCAGAAAACATATGGTCGGTACACACCAATCCGACACCAAACTACCACCACTGACGAAACACAACTGTGTTGTCGGCCCACATCTGGCTTCATCTGGACTAAGAAGCTGCCCATGAACAGACCAAACAGACCAAAGCCGACTGATTCAAGAGCGCCCATTCTGTGCCTGCTGGGGAGGGCATGTGTTTCCACACCAGCAGGGGGCAGTGTCTGCTTTCCCATTCAGTTACAGCAAAACAGCACAGAACTTCAAATGCACACTTGCAAAGTATAAACAATGCAGCGTTTACCACCATTATCACAGCAATAGTCTCTAACCACAGAGAGAATCATCCATATCGTTTGCAGATATTTGGAAAATGTGAAATTACAGTGAATGAGTGTGTATGGGTGTTTCCCAATACTGGGTTGCAGCTGGAAGGACATCCGCTGTGTAAAATATATGTTGGAATAGTTGGCGGTTCATTCTGCTGTGACGACCCCAAATGAATAAGGGACTAATGATATAGTATGAAATATTTGTTTCTATATACATATAGTATTTATTTTTATGTATAGTATGTGTGTGTGTGTTTATTAATATATTATTAATAATTATTAAATTAATATATATATTATTAATAAATACACACACGTTTATCTTGGCTGTGATTAATCGTGATTTAACAGCAGTAATTCTTTAACTTTTCCTCAACCCTGAATAACACTGAAGGTTTTTCACAGTAATGCAGCCCTTATTCAGTTCAGTTCACGTTTCTTTATATAGTGCTTTTACAATGTAAAAGACTTCACATTGACGACGTGAAAAACTGGAGAGAAACCAGGCTTAGTTGAGCATGATCATTTCTCCTCTGGCCAAACTTCCTGTGTGGAGCTGCAGTCCAGGTGCTGGAGGCTGGAGAACGCTGCAGGTGGGAGTCGTCACCTGCGGGTGATCAGGCTGGCCCACAGGATCAATCGCCGTGTTTCCACTATCGCGTCTAAAGCGAGTGAGCCAAGGCCAGTCGCGTTTCCACGGTCACTTCTGGGGCCTGATCAGGCCAATGCGGGGCTTTCTCAGGGCAAGCGGCCAGCCTTTTTCGGCCCGCCGAATACCTTTGGCCAAAGAGGGCCAGCTAGGGCTTTGGGGCGGAGTGAAAGGACAGACAGACTTTGCCCGAGTCTGGTGAAGATGGCGTGCCGTCATTACACTAGTTTTTCGATTGCACAGGAGAGCATGTGTCAAACAAATAAATAAAGAAGGGAAAGAAAACATCTAGCTGGTGAATTTAAGATTAAAACACCTTATAGGCTAGGGGTCTTCTGCTTATGAGCGCTCTTATGATTCTCTTTTAAATGTAAGAGTGTTGCATGAAATAATAGAGTATCTTAATTTAGAAGTGGCTTTTCTTTGCTGCGTCCTCCTCCATGTTTTACTAACACATAATAATCTTTACACCATATTAAACACACAGCAGACAGTAAAGGTTGTGGAGGGTTTTTGTCAAGTTTAAAAGGTGTGTTTGTGCATGATGCGTGTGCATTAGATGCTTGTATGTGTGTGAGGGACCGGGCAAAAGAGCACTCACTTCACAGCTCTGTTGCGAGCGCCTTCTTTCATTTGTATTTATTTTGGAGATAATACACAATATGAACACAACAGAAGGACTTTACTAATG
>NC_079452.1:23920316-23937816 GCF_903798145.1 Danio aesculapii | reverse complement strand
TGAGACGCAGATTCAGCGTTCCACAGGAGGTTATTAATGAGCAAATAATATAAATATTAGGAGCGTAAACATTAGGGGAGCAGGTTACATTGTAACCCTGAGCCCTAACAACACGCTACGTGACGAGATACGCAGAGAAACAGGACAGAAATGTAAATACAGCTGTTTGTTTTGATCCAGGAATGCAATATCTAGATCAACCACTGGGTGTCAAACTTACACACTGCACCTTTCAAGACCTATCTATTTAGGTAGCACACACACAATGCAGCACATAACGGTGTGATGCATGAGTGTGCTCCACGCAGGTGAGTGGGCTTGACAAACCAGCTGTAGGACACACTCCTCCTGTCCTAATGCAGCACCAGACACTGTGTTCGAAACACTCATGTGCTTTATCACACTGTGGTGAATGGGTCTGGGTTTGGTGTGTGTTGTGGTGGAGCAGGAGTGTGTGTGTGTGTGTGTGTGTGTGTGTGTGTGTGTGTGTGTGCTCATTCTTCTTGTTCTGAGTGTTTACTCTCTCCAGGGCTGGGCTCTATGGCTTCAGCAGATGCTGGATATACTGACCTACTTTTGAGGAATTCAGGCGCTCTCTCACTGCACGTGACCCACTTACAGCATCCCATTCCTGCTCCTGGCCCAGAGTCTCTGTGTCTGTGTGTGTGTGTGAGAGAGAGTGTGCGTGTTCGTGAAAGAGAGAGAGAGAGAGAGAGAGAGAGAGAGAGAGAGAAAGTGTGTGTGTGTGTGTTTGTGAGTGTGTAAGAGTGTTTGTGAGTGCGTGTGTGTGTGTGTGTGTGTGTTTGTGAGTGTGTAAGAGTGTTTGTGAGTGTGTGTGTGTGTGTGTGTGAGTGTGTGTGTGTGTGCGTGTGTGTTTAAGCGTGTACGCAAGTCTTTTCCTCCAGTGTTCTCACAGTGTGTGTGTGTTGTGTTTGGCTCAGTACAGTGAGTCTCTGAGTCGTACAGGAAGAGTTTCTGAAATCTCACACAATCACACACACTCAATCATCATTACTCACGGCTTTGATTTCACTGAGAGTTCGGGTTCATCTGCGTGCACACACACACACACACCTGAAGATTTCAGCAGGGTTTGTGTGTTTACCTGCTCAGCTCAGGTGCTGCTGCCGGTTGCCAAGTCTTTACTTTTTAAAGAGTATAGGTAAGATGTAATCAACACTGGCTCCATTTGCTCCTCTTGTGGATTTTCACAGCTGAACAACACTAAATGCTGAAAGTATTGACAGAAGCGGAGGTCATTTTGGCCACAATTATCAGAAATCCTGAAGAACAGAAATGAAACTTTAAAGCTCTCATGATGCATACCTGTCAACACTGGGATGTGAAAATAAGGCATATGCCCACTATAATAATCAATGCCCTCCACCCCTTCAAAAATCCCTAAATTACTAAAGATGTTCAATGGTCAGTAATGTGTTTTATTGTTATTATTATTGACTAAAGACAAATTAAATAGTAAACATTAGCAGCAAATGCATTAGCAAACAGTTCAGCTTATGCAAATTAATAGCTATTATACTGAAATAGAATCAAGTTATTAAATAAAAAAAACAGCTTTTCTTCACTGTATAACTCACACATTCTGATTAAAGTGAAGGAGTTTTTATTTATTTACATGTTTTTTCGTTTGATTACATTTAATAACAGGTTTCACTTTACAAATGCACAGATCTGACGTTATAATGAAGCTTTCGACTGCTTTCCTTACTTTTAAAGCTCATTTAGGGCGAAATTAGTTGTGTTTGAAAAAAAAAACACCAAGATCGTCGTCTTTAGATGATATGATTATTAATTATGTGTATCTGTCGGTTTAAACACGACTTTCGCTCTGTTTTAAATCGCGTGTCCAGAATCCGTTTGGGAAACAGCGTCTATTGATCACTGGAGCACATCAGCTGACAGTCACGCACCGCTATATGACTGTTTGAGGATTGCATATTTGGCGACAAACTAAAAATCCTGAACAGCTCATAGCATACCAAACTCTTCTCTCTTCTTTCTCGACTGAGGTTACTTCTGCAAAGCAGACATACTTCCGTCAGACAGTCAACAGTGCCACCAATCCTCGCTTACTTTTTAAAACATTTTCCTCCCTCCTCTATCCTCCTCCTTTACCAGCATCCTCCACACTCACTACTGATGACTTTGCTACATTCTTTTGCACCAAAACTGCAAAAATCAGTGCTCAATTTGCTGCACCTACAACAAACACGCAAGATACACTGCCAACACCCCACACACTTACTTCTTTCTCCCAGCTCTCTGAGTCTGAGGTGTCCAATCTCGTGCTATCAAGCCATGCAACCACCTGTCCGCTAGATCCCATTCCCTCTCATCTCCTGCAAGCCATTTCTCCTGCAATCATACCAACACTGACTCACATAATTAACACATCTCTTGACTCTGGTCTATTCCCGACTTCATTTAAGCAGGCTAGGGTAACCCCACTGCTAAAGAAACCCAACCTGGATCAAACGCTACTTGAAAACTACCGACCGGTATCCCTGCTTCCATTCATGGCCAAGATTTTGGAGAAAGTAGTGTTCAATCAAGTCCTGGACTTTCTTACTCAAAACAACCTCATGGACAACAAGCAATCTGGCTTTAAGAAAGGCCACTCAACTGAGACTGCCCTGCTCTCGGTCGTGGAGGATCTCAGACTAGCTAAAGCAGACTCTAAATCATCTGTCCTCATCTTGCTGGATTTATCAGCTGCTTTTGACACTGTAAACCACCAGATCCTGCTATCTACGCTTGAGTCACTGGGCGTCGCAGGCACTGTTATTCAATGGTTCAGTTCCTACCTCTCGGACAGATCATTCAGGGTGTCGTGGAGGGGAGAAGTGTCCAACTTACAGCATTTAAACACTGGGGTACCTCAGGGCTCTGTGCTTGGGCCACTTCTCTTCTCTATCTACACGACATCTTTAGGAACAGTCATCCAGAAACATGGTTTTTCCTACCACTGCTATGCTGATGATACCCAGCTATACCTCTCTTTTCACCCTGACGATCCCTCAGTTCCAGCTCGCATCTCAGCCTGCCTGTCAGACATTTCACTCTGGATGAAAGATCATCATCTCCAGCTTAACCTCATGAAAATGGAAATGCTTGAAGTTTCTGCCATCCCGACTCTTCACCATAACTCTTCAATCCAGATGGATGGAGCAACCATCACTGCATCCAAAATGGTAAAAAGCCTTGGAGTAACGATTGATGACCAACTGAACTTCTCTGAGCACATTTCTAGAACTGCTCGATCTTGCAGATTCGCACTCTACAACATCAGAAAGGTCCGACCCTTCCTATCTGAACATACAGCTCAACTCATTGTTCAAGCTCTTGTCCTCTCCAAACTGGACTATTGCAACTCTCTGCTAGCCGGGCTACCAGCTAGTTCTATCAAACCTCTTCAGCTGCTTCAGAACGCAGCAGCACGAGTGGTCTTTGATGAACCCAAAAGAGCACATGTCACTCCGCTACTCACCCATTTGCACTGGCTGCCAGTTGCTGCTCGCATCAAATTCAAAGCTCTGATGTTTGCTTACAAAGTGACCTCTGGCTGTGCTCCTTCTTATCTGCTCTCACTTCTGCAGATATATGTGCCCTCCAGAAACTTGCGTTCTGTGAATGAACGTCGCCTCGTTGTTCCATCCCAAAGAGGGAAGAAATCACTTTCCCGAACTCTCACATTCAATCTGCCCAGTTGGTGGAATGAACTCCCTAACTCCCTCCCTAAGCCGAGTCACTTGCTGTCTTCAAGAAACGACTAAAAACACAACTGTTTAGTCTCCACTTTCCTTCCTAATCTTAACTGCCTCTCTGGCTATACCACTAATGGTGCCCTCTCTCTCTCTCTCCAAAAAAAAAAAAAAAATTTTTAACAAATGCTTAGCTTCTTAGACTTTACACACCAGAAACTTGTCTATAGCACTTATTCACTGCTGCTCTTATAGATGTGTAAATTGCTTCCTTGTCCTCATTTGTAAGTCGCTTTGGATAAAAGCGTCTGCTAAATGACTAAATGTAAATGTAAATGTAAATGCATATGAAGTGGAGACGGCACCTGTCATGAAAAAGAAAGGATTCCAGCCGTTTTTTATTTATTTCAAAGTGTTTTCATGCCTAAACAAAGCGAAAGCACAGAACAGATTCACATTTAAGAGCGAGGGCGGCCCCTGGTGGTTCGGTGGTATGGGTTGCGTATAGGGAAGCTCAGCTCTTTAATGTTTATTGGCACCCTTCTGAAAAAGACTGAAAATACGGGAGAGATACGGGACAATACTTTTACAGGATGATAGCAGGATAGAACTGTAAAATACAGGAGAGTCCTGGGAAAAACAGGAGGGCAGCAACAAAAAGCTTATCTAAAGATGTCGGCGCTGTCATGGACACCAGCGATCCAGCCTGTGCAGATCACTGAAGAACTACAAATCTGCCACTTTAAAGAACCACATGTCCAATCATGCACCACTCACACACACCTGTTCCTCATTCGGTTGATTACACACACACACACACAGCTGGGAGCTGCTCATGAACTGATTAGATGGACTTTATAAACAGCATGCACGCATGCACGCACGCAGACACACACACACACACACTTCAGGGCTGAGTCTTGTTTAACTGTTCTGTGACATTACGACGTGGTTTCCTTGCCTTGCCATCAGTACCGCTGCTCTCTATACACAGAGTCTGCAGGCTGCATAGGGCCTCAACTCCGGAGGGGGGCACCACCTCGATTGCTCAAAAAAATTAACATTTATTTAATATTATTAACATGAAAAACCTCATCAAGATGGCGCCGCGGATGGCCGCTTCGGCGTGGGGCTCTCCAGTGTTTGTACTGTTTTTGTTAGTCTGTCCTGTTTTATGTTTGTCAAACACGATCAGTTACACCAGGGACGAGCTGCTGGACATTCGGCAGTGCACACCAACTAATCAAGAACTGGATTTTGATTTTTGTGGCGTTTTGCGGAACATTGTAGTCGGCGGAGCAGCCGCATTGTGGAAACGCTACAAGACGCGCAAGCGTGGGAAGCGAGCCGGCGCGCTCGTCAGGCTAAGACAGCGCGGCTTCAGAACGGCGCTGCCCAGCATTCACCTGGCGAATCTCCGCTCTCTTCCTAACAAAATGGACGAACTACTTCTGCTAAAACTCACACATGAGCTGCCTAAATTCAAACAGCACATTACATGCCCCACCAGAGGCAATAAAATTTTGGACCATTGCTACACCACAATAAAGGATGCATATCGCTCCGTCGCCAGAGCAGCTCTAGGACTCTCCGATCACTGCCTGGTTCATCTTATACCAACTTACAGGCAAAAACTTAAAACTACTAAGCCAGTATTAAGGACTGTCAAGAGATGGACCAACGACACAGAGCAGGTCTTACAAGCCTGTTTTGAATGCACTGACTGGGATGTTTTTGAAGCTGCAGCCACAGATCTGGACGAGCTCACAGAGACTGTAACATCATACATCAGTTTCTGTGAGGAGTTATGCATCCCTACCAGGACCTACTTGTCATTTAACAATGATAAACCATGGTTCACACCAAAACTCAGACAGCTTCGTCAGGCCAAAGAGGATGCTTACAGGAGTGGTGACAGGATCCTGTACAATCGGGCCAGGAACACATTGACAAAGGAGATTGGTGTGGCTAAGAAAAGCTATGCCAAAAAGCTGCAAAACCAGTTTTCAGCTAACGACCCTGCATCAGTGTGGAGAGGCTTAAAAGATTTCACTAATTACAAGACACCGTCCCCCAGTATCGACAGCAATAAACATATTGCAAACGAGCTGAATATGTTCTACTGTAGATTTGACACCTATGACCAGACACCTCACACCCGCCCGGACCATCTCCCTACACAGCCATCAACACCACATCAACACAGCCCGGACCATCGCCCTACACGGCCATCAATACCACATCAACACAGCCCGGACCATCTCCCTACACAGCCATCGACACCACATCAACACAGCCCGGACCATCTCCCTACACAGCCATCAATACCACATCAACACAGCCCGGACCATCTCCCTACACAGCCATCGACACCACATCAACACAGCCCGGACCATCTCCCTACACAGCCATCAATACCACATCAACACAGCCCGGACCATCTCCCTACACAGCCATCGACACCACATCAACACAGCCCGGACCATCTCCCTACACAGCCATCAATACCACATCAACACAGCCCGGACCATCTCCCTACACAGCCATCGACACCACATCAACACAGCCCGGACCATCGCCCTACACAGCCATCAACACCACATCAACACAGCCCGGACCATCTCCCTACACAGCCATCAACACCACATCAACACAGCCCGGACCATCTCCCTACACAGCCATCAACACCACATCAACACAGCCCGGACCATCGCCCTACACAGCCATCAACACCTCCAGCCATCTTCCTCTCCCCCCCTGCTCTTCAGATCAGTGAGGAAAATGTGCGTCAGATCTTCAGTAAACAGAAGAGAAGGAAAGCACCAGGGCCAGATGGTGTCTCACCAGCCTGTCTGAGAACCTGCGCTGACCAGCTGGCTCCCATTTTCTCCCATATCTACAATAGATCACTGGAACAGCGCAAAGTTCCATCCTGCTTTAAGCGCTCCACCATCATCCCAATCCCAAAGAAGCCAAAGATCACAGGACTCAATGACTACAGACCTGTGGCCTTAACATCTGTGGCCATGAAGTCGTTCGAAAGACTGGTGCTAGCATATCTGAAGGACATCACTGGACCCCTGCTGGACCCCCTGCAGTTCGCCTATAGAGCAAACCGGTCTGTGGATGATGCAGTCAACATGGGACTGCATTATACCCTACAACATCTGGACAAACCAGGGAACTACGCAAGGATTCTGTTTGTGGACTTCAGTTCTGCCTTTAACACCATCGTCCCATCACTGCTTGAGTACAAACTGGCCCAGCTCTCTGTTCCTAGCTCTGTCTGTCAATGGATCACCAGCTTTCTGACAGATAGACAGCAGCTAGTCAGAATGGGCAAAATCACATCCGACAGCCACACCATCAGCACTGGTGCCCCCCAGGGATGTGTTCTTTCTCCACTGCTCTTCTCCCTGTACACCAACGACTGCACTGCAAAAGACCCCTCCATCAAACTCATTAAGTTTGCAGACGACACTACTGTTATCGGCCTCATCCAGAACGGTGACGAGTCTGCATACAGACAGGAGGTGGAGCGGCTGGCGTTATGGTGCAGATACAGCAACCTGGAGCTGAACACGCTCAAAACAGTGGAGATGATAGTGGACTTCAGGAGAAACCCCCCTGCACTCCCCCCACTCACCATCATGAACAGCACTGTGGCTGCAGTAGAGTCATTCAGGTTCCTGGGCACCACCATCTCTCAGGATCTGAAGTGGGACACTCATATAGACTCTATTGTGAAGAAAGCCCAGCAGAGACTGTACTTCCTTCGTCAGCTGAGGAAGTTCAACCTGCCACAGGAGCTGCTCGTACAGTTCTACTCAGCTGTCATCCAATCCATCCTCTGCACTTCAATCACCGTCTGGTTCGGCTCAGCTGCCAAAACCGACCTCCGTAGACTACAGCGAATAGTCCGGACTGCTGAACGAATCACTGGCACAACCCTTCCTACACTTCAAGAACTGTACTCTTCCAGAGTGAGTAAAAGGGCTCGCAAAATCACTCTGGACGCCTCACACCCAGCACACTACCTGTTCGAACTGTTACCGTCTGGTCGGCGCTTCAGAGCACCAAGCACAAAAACAGCCAGACACAGGAAAAGTTTTCTTTCCTCAGGCTATCTGCCTTATGAACAGTTAAATATTCCCCTACTGTGCAATAAATATGTGCAATACTTTCTCATACGCACTTGTACACAGCACCTTATATCAATATACAATGCAATACTCTCTACATTCGCACTTGTACACAGCACCTTATAACCTGTATATTTATAACAATCTGTACATACAACTCAACATCCAGGTTTCTTCACTAACCGCATCTGTTTAATGTTCATCATTTTTTATTATTATTATTTTATTTTTTCAGATTATTTTGTGTTGTCACTTGTCACTTTATGTACACTGGAAGCTTCTGTAGCCAAAACAAATTCCTTGTGTGTGTGAAGCACACTTGGCAATAAAACTGATTCTGATTCTGATTCTGAACTGAGTGTATATAAAATATATATTGATAATACATTGTTAAATACATTTTAAAAATTCAGATTATGTTTTACGAACGCAAAAACAAACATGTGACGTCATTTTTTCTCCGTGTACGCGCTGTGCGGTCCACTTATCTTTGCAGCAGCTAGCAGCATATAATTATAATTGATGCAAGTTGCAGTTCTGTGGCGGGGAAAAGACGACAGCATTCTGGAGCTGAGAAGAGGATTAAAGTACAAGATGAACCGTGTGCATCACTTTCAGCTAACTTATCTCCATCAATCTGGAAAACATATCTTTGGTTGTTCAAGTAAATTAGTAAAGCTAACGTTTAAACTTCTCCACCACTGCTCAAATCTGCCTGATGTGTTGTTGTTCACCTTCAGTGTCTTGCTGTGCTGCTCTGCATTGTGCTTTAAACTATGACCGCACATGTTTAATGACTTTTGCCGTTTGCTCCTCTTCCCCATGTTGCTGATAATTACACAAACTCAATTCTTTTTATTAACTTGTGCAATACTTTACAATTCTGTTTGCACACCAGCTGCATACACATGACCTGCACAATTATTTCACATAACAGTTATTATCTTATATCATTCTTTGCAGTTGTTTATTGTTTTGTCTATTTCTATCCCTTTCTTATTGCTGCTGTTGTTATTGCTTATACCACTGTGATGACTATAAAGTCTCTTTAGTCTTAACATCAGTGGATGGAGTGTTTTAGGCCGGTTTTTCATTTTACATTACAATATGAAACAACAAAACTGACTCATTCTGTGATTTCTGAAAGATCAATAATATAAAATGAGTCAAATTACTGTAAACCACAGGCTATAAACCATTTTTATTGCAGGAATTCATTAATGAGTAGCGCCAGACGGAATCTGTGGACATTTTTCACTATTTCTGTGCAGAATTTTGTTAAAAATCTGCAGATTTCTGCTGAATTATTTTGGGATATAACTAAAACCTTAATATGTGAAATAAAAAGTAACCCCTTTTAACTTGTATTTAATGTCTTCAATGTAAATCCAGTTAGATTGACTTTATCTGGTAAACAAAGCAAGTGTCTCATATAATATCTCTACTGAAAGACAGAGAATATGACTGAACACACTGTATTGTACATAAATCAGATCAACATTTTCATATTAGTCAATAATATTACTGTAAAAACTGAATAAATATAGATTTACACACATTTACTCCAGTAAATAAACAGAATCAATGATGAGCTAATACTCTGCAGAATTCTGCACATGCAGATCTCAGGTGGGCCTATTTAATGGTTCTTTTTTTTCTGAATGTTAAAGTTTTTGTTTAAAAATGCACACATTTTAATCCACTTTTTAATTCTAAATTAACCACAATTGTCTTTGATTTATACTATAACTTATACTGTTTGTGACCATAGATCAGTGCAAGTTAAATCCACATGTTGGTTGTAGTTTAGACACATTATGAAGAGGGCTTGACCAGCTCATTGAGTAACACTTTATAATAACTACACACTATGAACCATTTATTAAGCATTAGCAGATCGTGAATTCATTATCGGTTAAGCATTAACTCTTACATTAGTAAGCAGTTATTAAATACAGCTATAAATGCTGTATTCACTTCACTTAGAAGCACATGTAAAGTGTGCTTAATTATTGTACTTTCATACTTAGTTAATGATTTATTTTTCATTACTAAATTAAGTATTGCATTATTTACACACCAGTTATTTAAGCATAGTTGGTGTTTTTTAACATTATTCAGAATGAGTTAGTAAATGATTAATAAACTATTCAAATTAACATCTCTAAATCTTATTATTCAGGCATATGCTAATAGCTCATTTGTATGCTAATAAATGCTTTATTAACTCAACTTCATCTAGTTTTGTGAGCTAATCTAAAGTAAAGACTAGTTATGCTTTATAAATCACTTATAAATGACAAATTAAAGGCTCAGTTAAATTCTAAACAGGAAAACACAACACAAACAACATTATTCATTTCAAGATCCACAAATGAAACCGTATCAAAAGATAAATAACTCTTCGTAATCTTATCTAAATAAAATGAGTGTACAGTTTAAACTGTGCATCCTATTATATTGTTAAATTATTATGTTGCTATTTTATCCAATTGTATCTTGACACTCCTGTTATTCAGCAAGGTTTAAACTTTACAGTCATTTTACTTGTTAGATAACATTGCAAAGATTATTGTTCATTTAAAACTGAGCCTTTAATTGTCATTTATACTGGATTTATAAATCATTAATAGTCCTCACTTTAGATTAGCTCACAAAACTGCATGACATTGAGTTAATAAAGCATTTATTAATATAGAGAGTAACCATTACTGTATGCCTAAATAATCAGATATGTAAATGTTGATTTTTATAGTTTATTAATCATTTATTAATTAACCTGCGCCTCATTTTTGAGCAATTTCAAGAAAACGACTTACCCAGATATAAATGTCTGTAGCTCTTGAACCCTGTGGTCTATGTTCACCAGTCTGGTTTTGTTTAAACTAGACATTGGCTAGTTTGGTATCAAAATTACTCAAATTAGTAAAGAAACAGAGTAAAACATGGTAAAATATACGTAAAAGTGAATTGCGATTAGTGTCAATGAAATTCATTAGAGGAAAAATTAATGTGACTATCATGATAAAGGCATGGAAACACCAGAAGGATCAAACTGAATGTCTGATTATGTTTTGATTCAAATTTCATGATGATACTCCCAAAAACGTAGCTTCTGTTAGTTTTTATTTTCAAAAAGTATAAGCGTCCTTTCTAATGAGCCATTTGGAAACTCCAAGTGGACACCTGGTAACCAAATGACCAAATGAGTTAAAATGACATAATGCATATACTGTATGCATATCTATTCAAAACTGTTCTGCCTACAAAACCACACAAGATAAAAGCATTTCAGATCAACATTTGGGGCACTTCCTCATTTGGTGTCCATTTGGAGTCTCCATTTGACATTTTATTTAAAAACCGCCTGCACTTTTAGTGAATAAAAATGAAAATAAAAGCTTTTTCTTAAGTAATAGATTACAGAAACTACACATTTCAACTATTTCCAAAACATATTACTGTATTTTAGTTCATTTAGTCTAAGAAACATTTCAAAAGGATATTTAGACGTATTTTCACAAATCAAAGTCTTTATTTAGAAATTTTCTGATAACAAAATGATGCAAATTAAAAAAAAACAGCATTTTAATTGTAAATAACAGCTTATCATTCAAACAAAGCTAAAACAGTAAAGTGCTAATTATAATGTACATCAAACTGTAAAAATAGTATATAAAAAATATCTATTTATAGTATTTACAGTGCAGAAGAGCACTCAACACATCTCTGAGGAGGTTTATTTTCTAATCATCTGAATCCATAGCCACTGAAAGACAGAAAAGGGAGAGACAAAAAGTTTGTGTGTGTCTGTGTGTGTGTTTTCTATTAGAACTTACCTACTGTAGCACTGCCTCCAGCCTTCCAAGCATCCATTTGCTCCAACTGCACTCTGGAAAGAGTGTAAGAAGAACAAAAAGTGTTCAATAAATTAGAAACAAAAGTAAAAGAGGAAAATCAGAAACACACAACAATGCAAATATTCCTTTATATTACTATCATGACTGTTGGCCAAATACCTGATGCTTATAATGCGCAGCATGATAAATGGTTTGTACTACGTTTACTTCCCTTCACCGTGTTTATCATTTACTTGCATTAACTCATTCTGAATGATCTTAAAATCCTCCAACTACTCTTAAATACAGATGGTTTATAAATACTGCAATACTTCATTTAGTACTGAAAATAACCAAGTAACAAAGTATGAGAACACAATAATTAAGCACATTATAGATGTGGTTATAAGACAGGAATAGAGCATTTGTAGATGCAGTTATAAACTGTTTACTAACGTTTATTAGTGTAGAGTTAATGCTTAACAGATAATGAAATCACTAGATGCTAATGCTTAGTAAATGATAGTGTGTAGTTATTATAGTGTTACTGCTCATTGTTTTAATGGTACGTCATGAGTTTTTTCTTTAAATTACTCATGTCTTCTGTATTGTACATTGAGATTCGATGCCTGCAATTTGCCTGCATGCATCTGTTTGCCCCTGTGTTGACCGTAGCTTGCCTGACCATTCTATGTTGAATAATCTGCATTTGGATCCGCACGTCCTTGTCAGCGTCCCACACATTACAGGCGCAGAGTTTTAATTATTTAAACATCACGTTAGTTATACGCCGGGTCCAAAACACATTGCTTATTACACACACAGGGATGTACAGCGATACACAAATATCTTTACATCTCCAAAAATGAAAGCATTTAATTATTATTTTCTGCATAGATTTAAAAACCACGACCTCCTGCCATGCTTTGGTGGAACCTGAGAGGAGCTGCAGATCTCTGGAGCGGCTTCAGGATCGTCTGCAGGATTTCAGGCTGTGTTTCGGGATGATTTGGCAGGCCGGACGCTCCTGGAGAGATTCAGACTCCTTCCAAGAGTTCTTCATTTCGACATCACGTCCTCTTGGAGACGCCTGCGTAACCTTTCCCCAACAACATGAGCACATTTTGCACATCCTAGACAAACCAAGCACTTTCCACCTCAAAAATGAAGAGGAAAAACTTCACTGATGGAGATTTTAATAACAACACAATCATGTTGAGGGATCTTTAAAAAGAAATGATGCTTCCATGTGTGTTTGGGGACATTCAGTCTTGAACAGATTCATTTAAAGACTCCACTATAGTTATTACAGACTGTCTCTGCCTCCTGAAGCACATTCAGATTCAGTTTAATAATCACAGTACAAACATTACTACACACACATTCATTTCCCTTCAGTTTAGTCCCTTTATTCATCAGAGGTCATCACAGTGGAATGAACCACCAACTATTCCAGCATATGTTTTACACAGCGGATGCCCTTCCAGCTGCAACAAAGTACTAGGAAACACCCAAACACACACATAAACACTCGTACACTAGTCAGTTTAGTTGATCAATTCCCCTATAGCACATGTGTTTGGACTGTGGGGGATTTCCACTGCAGAATGAACCACCAACTATTCCAGCATATGTTTTACACAGTGGATGCCCTTCCAGCTGCAACCCAGTACTAGGAAACACCCATACACATACATACACTCTCATACACTAGTCAATTTAGTTGATCAATTCCCCTATAGCACATGTGTTTGAACTGTGAGGGGTTTCCACTGCAGAATGAACCACCAACTATTCTGGCAAATGTTTTGCACAGTGAATGCTCTTCCAGCTGCAACCCATCACTGGGAAACACCCACACACACTATGGCTAATTTAGCTCATCAATTCCCCTATAGTGTATGTGTTTGGGGAAACTCGGAGGAAACCCAGGCCAACACAGGGAGAACATGCAAACTCCACACAGAATCACCAACTGACCCAGCCGAGACTCGAACTAGCGACCTTCTTGCTGTGAGGTGACAGTGCTAACCACTGAGCCACTGTGCCGCCCCACACACAAATTGTGTCTGTGCAAGGTAAAAAAAAAATAAATTAATTAATAAACAAGAAAAATGAAGAAAAGATTAAAAAAAAGATATATTTTTTAATTTTTTAATCAAATAATTATTATCTTTCTTTTTCTAAAGATGTCCAAACTCTTATTTTAATGAACAGAACTGTTTATTTATTTGTTTAAATGCACCACAATATATTGTCTATATTCACTGAGAAATGGAGGAAAACTTTTAGAAGGAGGGGTGCTCAATTATGCAGAGCGCTGAGTATAAATATGTGTGTGTGTGTGTGTGTGTGTGTGTGTGTATATAATGCAGTGTGTCCTGATGAACTCTGGGTAATCAGCGTCTGCTGTGGGAATGATGCGGGTCAGTG
This sequence comes from Danio aesculapii, assembly GCF_903798145.1. Classification (NCBI taxonomy): domain Eukaryota; kingdom Metazoa; phylum Chordata; class Actinopteri; order Cypriniformes; family Danionidae; genus Danio; species Danio aesculapii. Next base: position 23,923,680 of record NC_079452.1, on the reverse strand, counting down.
CTGTGTGTGTGTGTTTGAGAAACGCTGCTGTTGTTTGGATGTTTCCGGCCCTGGAGGGTCATTTCTCTCTGACACAGAGCAGGAAAACACTGCGACCTCCTCCACATTTCTGACCATCTACGGTTTGGAAAATCCTGGTGTTTTTGGTCAAACCGGCGGACACTCAGAAACATGCGTACATGCGTTCATATGTGCGGCCACAGACACACACACAGCAAATACTGCAACACATGCTTTTCTTACTCAGTTTTTCTCTTGCTTCTTGTCTAAATATCAACAGATTCTTAAATCAAGAGGCATTTTTTAGACAAGCCGGACATCGTCTAGTTTTCAGAAATAATGAGTTAAAATGAAGAGAGTTTTTCATTAAAACAAGCTAAATAATCTGACAACGGGGTGAGCGAAATAATCTTATTAATACAAGATTATGTTTCTTACCACACTGTCAGATTATTTTAGGGTAAAACTCACCTCATTTACAGTTAAAGCTCTTTCTGATTCTGATGATGAGCTCAAAACACACTTCTGTTTACTGGAAGACTGAAGCACACACACACACACACACACACACACTCTCTCTCTTCTTTCCACGTTAAAATATTAAAGTACAGACCCTATACTCTAAACCAGAGATGCCCAAAGTAGGGTCCGCAGGCCAAAGTTGGCCCCCTGTATTCTTTGATTTGGCCCATCATCACATCTGAGAGGAGAGTGAGAATGCTGGAGAGGGTTGGGGTCAACGTCTTTAACAGAGATCCTCATTTCTAATTTGACGTCAGCTTTTTTGTTTGTTTTATTTCTGAGTTACAAAAAAAGCAAACTGAAATTGAACATTTCAATAAACTGTTGTAAATGAATCTGAATTGTTTTAATGTAAATACTGTCACATGACGGACAGAGGACAGCGCAGGAGACATCGGCGAGCAAATCAAGACAAAATCTATATGTAAATGTGCATGTTGTTAATATAATCTTCCAGATAAATGTGACTTTTACTTTATAAAACATCACTTAAGCCATGTTTTATGTTTAATACACTGTAAAACCCAATAAGTTAAGGCAACTCAAACCATTTGAGGAAACCGATAGCAAAAAAACATTTAAGTTCTAATCCTTCTAATGAGTACTGTGAACTTACTCTATTTGAGTAAATGAAGTAATTTGAGCACAGTAAAACCCAGTAAATGAAGAGAACTCAAACCAACTGAGTACTGTAAACCCAATAAGTTAAGGCAACTCAAACCATTTGAGTTAAAAGAACAACTAATCTATACGAGTACTGTGAACTTACTCTATTTAAGTTAAAGTAATGAGGTATTAAATTAACTCATTATCTTCAACACTGAGTTCAAAACTCTTTTTGAATGAGTAGACTTAACTTTCAGTCAGTGTTGAGTTAACTCCACTCATTTCAGTTGACTGTTGGGTTTAGTGCAGTGTAATTCTGTTATTAATTATTGATTAGTTTTTACTGTAATAAGTTCATTATATAATGTAATAAATGCTGTATTAGTTCATATAAAGCAGTGTTTTCTAGTTATCTTTAAACTTTATTAAATTAATGAGGACATTACCCGCATGGAACTCTATTTACCTTCAGCCCACCAGCCTCAGTCAACTTTAGTTTTTGGCCCTTCGTATGAAAAGGTTTGGGCACCCCTGCTCTAAACAATGCCGAGTTGTTGTAACTCAATTTTTGTTTCAGATATAGACAAACCCAAAATTTGGGTTGAAAAATGTAATCTATTAAAGCGGTGTTGGGTCAATATTTGACCTGTTGCTGCTGGGTTACAACACAAATATATTATGTATACACGGCTGTAGAAGCAGAGCATCAGGTCTGTCTCTGAGATTTGAGGTCATTCTCTTACACACACGCACACACACACACACACACACACACACACACACACACACACACACACACACACACACACACACACACACACACGCACACACACACACAAAGATGATTCATCCTTCAGATCTGTGTAAATGCTGATGTGTGTGTGTGTGTGTGTGTGTGTGTGTGTGTGTGAGAGAGAGAGAGAGACAGAGAGAGAGAGAGAGTGCTGTTTATATGTGTGTATGTTATGCTGTGTGTTTATATGAGAGCGAGTGCAGAAGGAAGTGTGTATGAAAGTGTATGCGAGTGTGTAAGTGAATGTCTGTGCAAGTGTCTGAATTATCGAGTGTGTGTGCATGCATGTAAATGTCTGTCTGCACTGAAGAGTGTGTGTGTGTGTGTGTGTGTGTGTGTGTGTGTGTGTGTGTGTGTGCTCCATCAGCAGCAGGCCAGCAGACAGATGAACAGATGCAGACTGATGTTCACAGCTGCTCAGTCTTGTTTTCAGTGCTCTGACAAAAGACCCTCAGTGAAAGCCACAGTAAACACACACACACACACACACACACACACACACATATTTGAGAGTGTGTGTCACTGCAGTGCTCAGAGACTGACAGTATAAACGCACCGCACGACACTTAGACAACAACTAAACCATGAGGCCTTATGAAATCTGTCCATTAAATCACATCATCATCATCATCATCATCATCATCATCATCATCATCATCATCCTCCTGATCCTGAAAAGAGTCTGAGAGCAGCAGTATCTCCTTTACCTCTCCAGTCTCTCTGAGCTTTGGTTTTGTCAATGGGGAGCTGATTGGATGGCTGTTGTTTGTCATGAATACATGATGTGGACAGAAGAGCACGCAGCAGAACTGAATAGAGCAGGATACACTACCTAACAGGAGTCTTGTGGTGGATCTCAGTTGTAAGAGCAGCAGATAATAACTGGACTCCTAGTTGATCATTCTGAAGGCTGATTATTCTGCTGAATCATCTGTTGATCTGCATCTCATTCATTACTAATACTGCAGAAGACCTACTGGAATCATCATGGAGCCAAGACTCTCACAGAAATCAGTCAAGTTTGGTGAAGGAGAAATCATGGTTTGGGGTTCATCATTCAGTATGGGGGCGTGCGAGAGATCTGCAGAGTGGATGATCAACATCAACAGCCTGAGGTATCAAGACATTTGTGCTGCCCATTACATTACAAACCACAGGAGAGGGACAATTCTCCAGCAGGATAGCGCTCCTTCTCATACTTCAGCCTCCACATAGCTCCTAGCAGAGGTAGCTGCTCCAGATTGCCAGCCAGTCACCAGACATGAACATTATTGAGCATATCTGGGGTAAGATGGAGGAGGAGGAGGAAGATGAACACAAAGACTCTTGATGAACTCTGGGAGTCCTGCAAGAAGGCTTTCTTCACCATTCCAGATGACTTTATTAATCAGTGATTTGAGTCATGTCAGAGATGTATGGATGCAGTCCTCCAAGCTCATGATG
>NC_079452.1:23907816-23915316 GCF_903798145.1 Danio aesculapii | reverse complement strand
GTATTTATGTACTATTTACTCATCCATTACGTTTATGTGTAAGTAATTGAGTCAATATGTAAGAAAAGCAGGATTTGCACTGTATTTGTTGTTCTTTCTATGGAAGTCAATGGTTACAGGTTTCTAACATTCTTCAAAATATCTTCTTTTGAGTTCAACAGAATAAAGCAACTCATAAACAAGTTTTTTTTTTTCTGTTGAACAAAAGAAAATATTTTGAAGAATGTTAGAAACCGGTAACCATTGACTTCCACAGAAGGAAAAACAAATGGAGTGCAAAAAATGCTTTTCTTAGAGTTTGTGTCTTGTTTCTAATCCAAATATCTAACAACTCTTAAATTAAGCAGCATTTTCTAGACAAGCAGAACATAATGATGTTTCAAGAAATAATGAGTCAAAATAAATTGAGCTTTTCCTGAAAACAAGCTAAGTGAAATAATCTAGATTTTCCTTTTGACATAATATTATTTCTCTTGCCCATTGTCAGATTATTTAGCTTATTTTAAGGTAAAACTCTCTTCATTTTGACTCATAATTTCTGAAAACAAGACTATCTAGAAATCTAGAAAATGCTTCTTGATTTGATCATTTTGAGATATTTGGACTAGAAACAAGACAAAACAAGCATTTTTTGCAGTGCAATATGGAAGTCAATGGTTACCAGTTTCCAAAATATCTTCTTTAGTGTGTGTGTGTGTGTGTGTGTGACAAGGATGAGTAAATGATGACAGAATTTGATCAGTTTTGGGTAAACTGTGCCTTTAAAGTTGAGATCTTTGGGTGAACCGTCCCTTTAAGACATCAAACACCCACCAATCAGGACTGCTTTATGGTGCTCATGATGATGAGGTGTTCTTCTGAGGGCGAGTGTATGACCAAGTGTTCATGCAGTCAGTGAATCCTTCAGAGTGTGTGTGTAAGTGGTTGGTCTGTCCGGTAGAATTTCCTGAGTTTGTGTTGAGTGTGAGTGTGTGTGAGTACTGGTTTTGGTGGTTTGTAAGGACTGTGTATATTGGCATGGGTATGAGCTAGTTGTACTCTATTACAGTGGTTTACGAGGACATGCACTGTGTCCTCAATTTAAAACACTTAGAAATCATCCTTAACAGGGTCTTATGACATTCAAACTGGACAATAATTTACATCTATGGAGAGTCCTCATAAACCACCAATACCAATGTGTACGTGTGTGTTTTTATATGTGTGTGTATATCTGGGTGTATGTGTGTGAATATGCAAGGGTGTATGTGTGTGAATATGCAAGGGTGTGTGTGTGTGTATATGCAAGTGTGTCTATATGAGTGTGGAATGTGACTGTATATGTAAATGTATATATATGTGTGTGTATCTATGTATGTATCTATATACATGTATATATATATACATGTATATATATATATATATATATATATATATATATATATATATATATATATATATATATATATATATATATATATATATATATATATATATATATATATATATATATATATATAGATACATGTGTGTCAGTGTGTTTGTTTATGTGAGTGTGTGTATATATGAGTGTGTGTATAAATGAAGGTTTATGTGTGTGTGTGTTCATCAGCCAATGATAGCCTCAGCCTCTTCTTTATGATCTGCTGCTGGTTCAGTGATGTCTGATGCCTCGATCTCCTCGTTCTCCTCCTCCTCCTCTTCTTCCTCCTCTTCTTCTTCACTCCTCCGCGTCTCCTCCTCCTCTTCCTCAGTGCTGCTCCGTCTGCGCAGCTGCAGGTTCTCCAGGGTTTTGGAGACCCAGCTCTCGATCCTGCAGCTGAGGGCGGGCAGTGGGACAGGTGCAGAGCTGTACTCCTCTTCCTCCTCCTCTTCCTCTTCCTCCTCCTCCAGCATGCCGGGCACTAGTGTACTGGTGGTGCTGGTGATGGAGGAGTGCAGCTGGCCGTCCAGCGACCCGGTCTCCGTGCTCTGCTGCGAGGCCCACTCCAGCCGGTCGTCTGTGCGGGACTCCTCTCGCCCCGTGGGGATAGTGGGGTTAGCATTAGCGCTGGGCTGTGTGGGGGCTGATGGGACGTCCTGCTGCTCTCTGCTGCTCCTGCTGGTCATGATGGGCTCAGACTCCAGAGCGTCTGCGTTCTCCACCATCGTCCTCCAGTTGGTCTCTAATAAACCATAAACACAGACGTCAGCGACTGCTCACATTTAGACTTGGCTTTATTAGCTGTGCTTCCATCCAAACATGCTAATTAGATTTATGCACGTTTAATTACATCCAAAATAAACGTTTTGTTAATGACCCACGCAGTCTATACTTCACGTGTCAAAACGATGCTGACATATGTGTGTGTTCATTTATTCATTCATTTTCCTTCGACTTAGCTCCTGATTTGTCAGCTATTGCCACAGCATAATGAACTGCCAATTACTCTGGCATATGTTTCATGCAGTGCATGCCCTTCCAGCCACAACCATTTCATAGACCTTTTTCATAGAATGCCAAATTACCCATTGTGCTTTGTTTGTATGTGTAAAGGCTGGTTTATACCCACAGCACCTGCCTTGTGCATAGCTGTGCAATTATACTTCTGCGTGCTGTTTGTGTTGCTCTGCAATAACTCTTCTGAAACACTAGCTGGCAGTAGGTTATGTTCCTCCGTGTCGAGTTTCTTCGCTGGTGTTTTGTTTTTTCTGAACGCTACAAGTAGCTCAAACGCGCTCATTCAGAGGAGGGGACTGCGGACATGCAACAACTGTAATCATAAGGTAAACATTTTCCATCTAGTGGTACTTCATGGGTCTCCACACTTGTAAACACTTACTCTAACGGTTCACGCAGCTCTCTGTCCTGCCAACACACGTCAGTGCTACCGAGCCGACCAATCACAGAGCTTGCGCCATGCGATGTGTAGTTACATTTTTTGAGAGATGCGTGTAAGCATCAGCCACGGCGAGGGTTATGTTACCGCACGAAGCTTGCGCCGGACTAGAGCTGCTCGATTAATGCAAAAAAAAAACAAAATCCCGATCTCGATTCGACCGCCTAGACGATCTTAATCCAGCATTTCTACGATTCTGCCAATCATATTTTTATGTTCAGGAGAGAACCAAAGGCAGCCGCACAAGTCTTCAGTTGGTTTACATATATTGCTCAGCGACATGGACACCTCCAAATGGTGTTGAAAGAGTCACACACTGTACCTATAAGGTATGATTCACCCAAAAATGTCATTTCTGTCTTCATCTAATGCTGTATTCGCGGCTGCAAAATCACACGTGACGTGAGCTGCTGACCGTGAGCTCTTACCACAGAGAGGGTGGGCGTGCAACCTACTTAATGATAGACACGCGCGCGTCTACTTTAGTGAACAGAACGTGCATAGGCTGTGAGTAACAGGTAACAGAGTTGTAAATAATCTTCAGTTTGTGGCACAGAGTGATCGTTTGAGAGCCGCACGGTAAGTATGAACAGCACTTAGCAGTGAAAATGAAACCGAAAGCGTGCACATCATTTAAATGATCATGTCGCATTTTAGAGTTATGATCATGACAAGCATTTAATATGTTTTTCTTTCATAGCGAACAGAGTTGTGCATGAAAATAAATGTTTAACAGTGTCAGAATAACTACTCTAGCCTAGATAATGTTGAATATAATGCAAGAGGGAATCTGATAATGACAGATGTCTTGTTTGTCCTGTTGTATTATAGCCCATCCAGTCCTCTATGCTCAATTCATTCTGGACAATTGATTATTTCCAGAATATCAGCATCAACTGTGGGCGGTAGATCTTTCTCATATCTGACACCTAAACTCTAGAACTCTTCCTAGCACAGTTCTGGAGCAGACACACTCTGTCTGTGTAAACTAGATTAAAGACACACCTCTCTGCATTAGCATACACATAACACACACATGCTGCTGAAATCCAAATCCTCTAAAGGAGTGTTAGTCTGCATTATTTAGGGCAACCGGAGCCAGGAACACTTCCCTAAAGACATTATAATGTGAACGGCATCTGCGCTTATGTTAGTCTGTTTTTATTATTCCAGAGGTCTCCATAATCCTGGACCAGGCCGTATCCTGAGCAGCTGTTGTGGTGGTTATGGAGGAGCGGAGATCATGAGACTGATTCCTGTAAGACCCCAGTGACAGACGAGTCCTCGCATTGATCCCGAAGGGACAACCTGAACACCAGCTGGTGACCTACTCACACTGGCAGCTTCCCTACGATGGACGTCCAGCGCTCTCCAGCCTCCGGCTCCTAGATTGCAGCTTTGGCCATGGGAGAAATGGTCATGCCCAACTGAGCCTGGTTTCTCTCAAGGTTTTTTATCCTTCACTTTAGCCTATTGGTGAAGTTTGTTCCTTGCCGCTGTCTCCACTGGCTTGCATAGTTTGGGACTTGTAGAGCTGTGCATCGATGGATTTGCTCTTCAGTGTTTGGACTCTCAGCAGTGATTATTAAACCACACTGAACTGAGCTCAACTGAGCTTAAACTCTGAAAACTGAACTGACACCGTTTCAATTTACTATAATCTTCTGTGTTAAGCTGCTTTGACACAATCTACATTGTAAAAGCGCTATAGAGGTAAAGATTAATTAAATTGAATATGCGTGCTCCGGCTCAGAAGGTGAGAAACAGTGAGTGCAGGCCGAGGGGCAGGGGGGGGTTGGGGGGGTCAACCATGCTTCAAGGCAACTGTACCTTGCGTGAGTACACCCTTATAGAGGTAAAGTGTGCTGTACTGCGTGTTCTCCTCACCGTACTCCTTCTCGTTGACCTCTGAGATGGGCTCTGAGATGACGCTGCAGAAGGAGATGGCGCTGGCGGCGGAGGGGTTTCTGGAGTGGCCCATGTGGTGCGGGACCTTCTTGACGTTCTTCAGCGCCTCCTCGGCCTGCTCCTGCTCCAGAGCGCTCACCATCTCCTTATAGGCCCGCCGTGCCTCCTCCGTCAAGGACACCAGCTTATTGAACAGACCCTGGATGCACACACACTCGCACACGTTAATCAAATCAATGCAAACCTTGGCTCTGGAGAGAGTGTGTACTTTACACATATGTGAGTGTGTGAGCTGTATTTGTGTATAAGTGTGTCTGTGTGTATTTGCATGAGTGTGCAAATGTGAGTGAGTGAGTAGAAGTGTGTCTGTGTGTGTGTGCATGAATGACGGAGTGAGTGAGTGTGTGTGCATGCATAAATAAATGAGTAGTTTGCATGTGTCTAAGTCTGTCTGCGTGTGAAAGTGTGTGTGTGTGCGCATACAGTAATAAGTGTGTGAGAGATTGTGTATGCGTGCATGTATGGGTGCATATGTGAATGAGCATAAGCGTATCTTTGTGTGTGTATGTGTGTGTGCGCGCACATGTGTGTAATAGATGATAATCTCATGTGCATAAATGAGAGTGTGTGTGAGTATGAATGTCAGAGTGTGTGTGTGTACCTCTGCTCCAGAATAGTTGAAGATTCCCACAACGCTCACAGGCACCAGTTTATTGACGCAGCGGCCCAGAGCTTTGCGGCCCAGAGCAAACACAAACGGGATCTCCTGCTCTCGGGCCATGGCGATCACATTATACAGAGCTTCATCCAGCCCCCCTGCACATACACACACACACACACACACACACGGGGTCATTCTGGGAACAGCAGTGGAGCTGGAAGTGATTTTACTCAACTACAGGCATTTAGGGCAAATTTACAACAAAGATTGACCACAAGATAAGCAGAATCTTTGAACGTGCTGCAAAAGGAGTGCTCTGATCACTCATAATGACAGCGCGGCGTCTCTCTAGAAATTCTGTCGTTGAAACCAGAAACCAAAACACCACAATTAGGATCAAAGCCTGAAAGGGTCAGTTTCAGAGCGTTAGAGAGCATTATCTGTGCTATTCTCAGCTCAAACTAGCGGTGTAACGGATCACAAATCTCACGCTTCGGATCACACAATGGTGTTTTAGTCAGGGATTGAACCATTTTACGGATCAGCAAAGAAGGGGAGGAGATGAATGTGATTTGCTTTGCATTTGTTACAGAAGCAGCACTGCGAGACTCTTTTGGTTTGAACAAACAGAACTTAGAAGATGTAATTTTATTAAAAATAAAATCGGCGCCAGTGGTGTAGTGGTTAATGCGTGGACATATGCATTCCAGTGCTCACGGCGACCCGAGTTCAATTCCCGCCTCGTGGTCCTGTGCCAATCCTTCCCCTCTCTCCGCTCCCCATGCTTTATACTCTACACTTTCCTATACATTAAATAAGGTAAACCCCCCACCCCACCCCCCAAAAAATAATAAAAAATAAAAATAATAATAAAATAAAATGAAGAAATAATCATCTAAATAAAAATAAATAGTAAAATATTCAGTGTTGTGAAATATTCACTGTTGCTGATAACGCTAAATGTAGAAATCTAATATAATAATTTGTACACCCCATTTTTATTTTCAATAAACGCTTCAGTTCTTCACTCATAAAACTTCATCTGTCATTGCGAGATGATCATTGTTGAGGAATTATTCAGTGGCATATTTTTGATGGCTGGTTGTCGCCACCTACTGGTGAAATAATGTAACTGCTGCCTACAACTTTCATTTTTGAGTGTTGTTAAATGCACATGATGCTGATTTTAATCTTCACCATAGACATCAGTGGTTTTATCTAAACTATAAGCTGTTCTCTCAGTACTGCTGTGGTATTTGAGTGTTTCTAACTTCAGAACTAACTCAGACTCAAGACTCAATCTCTTTCAGATCTGAATGCAGTGATTGGAAGGATTAATTAGCATATGCAAATCAATTGATGATGTGTGGGTGTTGAGATCCCGATATTATAATGATTAATAGTTCAGCTTACACTGAATGCATTGATGCAGGCTAAACAAGCAGTGACAGAAAACACCTTTAATAACCTGAGAAACCCAGCACATCCCCAATAACCCACCACTACTTCCTCCATCATCATTATATTTTACAGGAAAGCCTAAATGCTTTCATACATGTGATTTGACTGAAGTGAGAGGTGATCTCTTTGTGGTCATTACAAATTTAGGATTAATCTACCAGCAAAACAAATGTATTAATCTGCGGGTCACGTGTGTTCCAAACCATGGGTTGTGATCCGTATGAATCATAAATCAACCATGATTGGTTTCACCCCCTATACACACTCATGACAGAATTATTTACATCTATTAAAATAAAGTGTGACGTGATAATAAAGGAAAATGGTAATATTTGTGAATGGGTCTGATTCTGACCTTTGGCCTGGATCTTCTCGCAGTTGGGAGAGATGATCACACACTTGATCTTGTGCAGCTTCATGTGTTTGGTGACCTCTCGCAGGCCCATCACCAGACGCCGCTTGGCTTTGGCTTTGCTGGGCTCCTTTTGGTAGACACGCTCCTGAAAGCGCACCAGCTCCTGCAGCAGCAGCGTCACACTCTCATCGATCTCCTTACTCAGCACCTGATTACAGTACCTGGAACACACACACACACACACACACACACACACA
>NC_079452.1:23895316-23905316 GCF_903798145.1 Danio aesculapii | reverse complement strand
TAATCAGAGATGGCCAAACTAGTTGGCCCTTTGTATCCTTTGATTTGGCCCCCAGAGGGAAAATGATTGGGTTGGGGAATGCCTGTAACAGAAAGGCATTTCTCATTTGTTTTAATGTAATCTTTTATTTGTTTGTTTGTTTTATTGTTGAGCTACAAATAAGCTGAAATTAAATGTTTCAATTAAATGAATGAGATCTTTATAAAATGTACATTCTGTCACTTAACGAATATAAATCAAGGCAAAGGCAGGTTCAGCATGACTAGTGTATTCAGCATTGAACTCCATTGTTTGGATCTTTTAAATATTTTTCAGAATCAGAATCAGAAAGATCTTTATTGCCAGGTGTGTTCACACATACGAGGAATTTGTTTTTGTGACAGAGCTTCTACAGTGCAACAGAATTACAGAGACAGGACAAAAAACTGATAATAAATATATATATATATATATATATATATATATATATTTTTTTTTTTTTTTTTTAAATAGAAGTAGTGAGTGCAAATATACAGATTGACAAGGTTTTATTGAATAGTTATTGAATATTATTAAATAGTTTTATTGTAATAAGTTCGTTAAATTAATATAAATTTTTTAAAAAAATAGCATGCATTAGTAAATACAGTTGAAGTGTTTTTTTCTATTTATTTATAAATATTATAAAATAAATTAGGAAATTACCCATGGCAACTTTCATGTAATACAGTTTGCTTTATTTGCTTTCGGCCCACAGCTCTCAATCAAGCTTGGATTTTGTTCCTTCATAAGAAAAAGTTTGGGCACCCCTGCTTTTAATGCTCCCAAACAGTTTGCAGCATGTCTTGAGGTAGTTCAGTATGGTGTGCTTTGATTGGACAGGAATCACAGGACTGATTTCTCTAATCCGCATAGACAGGAGATAATAAAGTAGTGACTGCAGGATGAAGGACAGTAGTGGAGTAAAAGAACCAATACTTCACTAAATACACACTCAAGGAAAAGCAAAAGTACACAATTATAAAAGGACTTAGTGAATTATAATTCCTGAGGAAAACGACTCCATTACAGTCGTGTGAGTATTTGTAATTAGCTACTTTACACCACTGCTAATAAATGCTGCGTTCAGATCTGCGTTTGATCAGATTCAGTTTACACTTTTTCAGTTCGTTACAGTCAAATAACCCAGCAGTACTGGGAGAACAGTTTATAGTTCAGATATAAACACTGATGTTTATGGTAAAGATTAAAACCTCCGGTTAATGGACCCGCTAGTGAAAGCAATTACAGTGTGTAACCAATGGGTGGCGCCAAACAACCAGCAAAATGATGCAACTGAATGGGTTTTCAGAAATGACCCACAGATAATGAAACTGGAAGCTTTATGTGTGAACAGTCATTAATTGAAGATTAATATGATCTGTTGTACAAGATGGTGGATTAGATATTTAGCATCATCAGTAACAGTAGCAAAGATCATAATATTTCCCTTTTTTCAGCTGCTTCTGTCTTGATTTTTATTTTTATTAAAATTACAGCTTCTGGGTTTGTTAAAACCAAAGGGTTTTTGCAGTAATGTTTTGGTATAAATAGAAAGTATGACGTTCGTCTCCTCCCTTTTTTGCTGATCCGAAAAATGGTCCGATCCGTGTAATTGTGTGTGTGTACCACATTATGACAAAGGTTTGGTTTGGTGTGTGTGTCTGTGTGTTTAAGTGGTTATGACATTAGTGTGTGTGTACCTGTGTATGTGAGTAGTCTGGTATGTGTGTGTACGTATGTACCTGTGTATGAGTGGTCTGGTATGTGTGTGCACGTGTGTTGAAGTGGTTATGACATTGGTGTGTGTGTGTGTACCTGTGTATGAGAGTGGTCTGGTGTGTGTGTGTGTGTGTACCTGTGTATGAGAGTGGTCTGGTGTGTGTGTGTGTGTGTACCTGTGTATGAGAGTGGTCTGGTGTGTGTGTGTGTGTGTACCTGTGTATGAGAGTGGTCTGGTGTGTGTGTGTGTGTGTGTGTGTACCTGTGTATGAGAGTGGTCTGGTGTGTGTGTGTACCTGTGTATGAGAGTGGTTTGGTGTTGTTGAGTTGTCGTGCTCTCATGGCCTGTTGTTGTTTCTCCAGCGCCGCCAACATGTCGCCCAGATCCAGCTGTACAGGAGTCCTGCTCTTCTTACCTGCAGCTTTAGACAGAGCCTCCTGCACACACACGTACAGACAGACACACACACACACACACAGACAGACAGACACACACATACCATCATATTATATATTATTCATCTATTAAGGATCCACGGCATATAACACTGTGTGTGTGTGTGTGAGTGTGTGAGTGTGTGAGTGTGTGAGTGTGTGTGTGTGTGAGTGTGTGAGTGAGTGTGTGTGTGTGAGTGAGTGTGTGTGTGTGAGTGAGTGTGTGTGTGCGCACCTGCAGTTTCTTCTGCTCCATGCTGATCTCGTTGTACTCCTGCGCAGTGGCGAGTGCGGCGGCCAGCGCTTTCTTCCTCTGACTCTTGGCTCTCTTGGGGACGGAGCTGGTGATGGGGATGGGGGTCTGAACAATACTGATGGGGGAGCTGTCCGGGAGATTATCCAGCTACACACACACACACACAAATCAAAAATCATACATACACACACACATCATAAATACACACATGCACACACACATACATACATACACACACATAAATGCATACATACATACGCATCATGCGCACATGTACACACACATCATAAATCATACACACACAGAAACACAAACACCAAAACAAACAACACACACACACACACACATATACATAAGCACACACATGACCACAAAGTTCCTCACACACACACACACACTCACTCACTCACCAGACTCTTGGTCAGTTTGGGCTGGGCTGGCTCTGGTTTATTCCGCTGCGCAGCGCCACCTGTGGCCAGATCAGGAAACTCATCCTCATCCTGAAGAACAAAGAAACCACAACACACACACACACACACACACAGGTGTGAGGTGTGTGTACCTGAAAGTAGAGTGGCTCAGGTGTGAGGTGTGTGTACCTGGAGGAGTGGCTCAGGTGTGAGGTGTGTGTACCTGGAGGAGTGGCTTAGGTGTGAGGTGTGTGTGTCTGTGTACCTGGCAGTAGAGTGGCTCAGGTGTGAGGTGTGTGTGTGTGTGTGTGTGTGTACCTGGCAGAGGAGTGGCTCAGGTGTGAGGTGTGTGTGTGTGTGTGTACCTGGCAGAGGAGTGGCTCAGGTGTGAGGTGTGTGTGTGTGTGTGTGTGTGTGTACCTGGAAGTAGAGTGGCTCAGGTGTGAGGTGTGTGTGTGTGTGTGTGTGTGTGTGTGTGTGTGTGTGTGTGTGTACCTGGCAGTAGAGTGGCTCAGGTGTGAGGTGTGTGTGTGTGTGTGTGTACCTAGAAGTAGAGTGGCTCAGGTGTGAAGTGTGTGTCTGTGTGTGTGTGTCTGTGTGTGCGTGTGTGTGTGTGTGCGTGTGTGTGTGCGTACCTGGAAGTAGAGTGGCTCAGGTGTGAGGTGTGTGTTGGGGGTCTCTGGAGGTGTGGATCTCCTCTGTCCTGCCGCTCGTCCTCCAAAGTTCATCTGGAAGTCCTGCAGGTCAGATGATGCAGAATAACACACATACATACACACACACACACACACACACAGGTGTCAGATCGCTGCAGTCATGTGACATGTGTGATGTGATCATGTGACGCTGCAGCTGTACCTGTGTATAGCTCCTCTGTTCAGGTGTTCTGCTGCCTCTGTGAAAGAGTGTGTTTCTGTCTGCCCACGGCTTCTGGACACCTGGAGAGGAGACACTCCCCCAGCTCACAGCTGACACACACACAATATATATATATGAATGTACACACACACATTTGCACGCACACTCACACACAGCAACACATGACAGCATGAACACACAAACACATGTGCACAAAAACAGACACAAACAGGCACGCACATACACACCAACACAAGTGCACACAAACACACACATGCACAAAATCACGTGTACACACACAAATACGCAGACAAACAAACACACACACATGCGCAAACACATTCATTTGCCTGTTATAGGCAGCCTTCTTGATGTGACCAGAAATAAACACACACACACACACACACACACACACACAAACAAACTTACAGCCACTCCTGAGAGTTCAGGTGGATGAGAAAGATCTTACCTGTCATGATGCCAGCATCCACAGCCTGCAAACACACACACACACACACACACACACACACACACACACACACACACACACACACACACACACACACACACACACACAGGCTTGTTTCTCTATCTTGGTGAGGACATTACATAGACTTCCATTGTTTTCCTATAAGGTAAACAATACTGGCCTCACCATAACCCTAAACAACCAACATCATTACACGCTGACAAACATGTGGATTTATAAACGCTTTCAATTCGTGAGGACCAGTAAATGTGCTCAGTAGAGTGTTGTTTTGGTCTCTCACTGTGTAAGTGAGGACTATTGAGGTAGTTAAACCCATACACACACACACAGGTGAGAGAGCAGCACAGGTATGATGATGTTCAGTGTACTGTAATGCAGCAGTGTGTACCGCAGTGTTGGTGTTCTGGCTGCTGGAGGTGTTTGCGGCCCCCTGGTTGTGTTTGGGGCTGCAGTATCCGCTGTCGCTGTCAATGTCCGCTTCACTCGCCCCCTGCTCACTGGACGACTCCTGCTGAGACGTGCGTCTGCGCCGGGGTTTATTCTTCCACTGCTGGGGGCTCACCTGATCCGACACACACCTGACACCGCCAGACGCCTCGCCGGGGAAATCTGAACACACACACAGAGCTCAAAGGTAGACTTATGCAGATATTCAATAATATAATAGCGATATTAGACACACACCACACAAAAACACTTAATACGTGCTATTCTGAATACATCAAAACATCTATAAATCACACGAGCGTGCCTCACACAGGTGAGTGGGCCTAACAAACCACCTGTAGAGACATTCTACAGGTGAGTCACGCAACAGTCTGCTTTGTGTTTTGATGGGCCTATTTTTCACTCAGGTTTTACACACATTTACAGGAGAATGAGGAAACAACGGCTACGTTCACACTGCAGCCAGATGTGGCCCGAATCGTGCCCACATGTGACCTCACCTACGTTCACACTGCCAGGTTTAGTGCTCAAATCTGATTTTTTTTTTTCTCAGATCTGATGTTTTTGCATGGCTGTTCACACTGCTCTTATAAATGTGGCCAATATCAATAACAGATCCTGTTCCTAAACTGACTCGCAAGCGCAAAAGTACTGATACAAACAGCACAGCATGTCTAATTATGCACACAATGTAAATACTGTATGAAATAAGCACATAGTCAGATCATGCTTATGATTATTACTCTTTTCACAGACAACCGTGGTGTATTTTATCAACTGTAAAACGTTGCTCTGCTACTACTAATGTGTATTGCACCATTTGAGACCTAAAATAAGTCAGTTGTGATTAAAAACACTGATCATTTGTGATTTATTACACCCGCAGTACGTGGCGCTCTCACCAGCGGTGTAGTGAACTCAACAAGGGTTAATGAGCAGCACAGACTGAACTGTGATGGTGGAGTTGGTTTATCTCTGTGTGCAGAGTTATTTCGTTTTACTTCGTTATAAACAACAGACACGTGCAGACGGGGGGGATTGGGTGCTCGAGCACCTGCCTTTTTTTTGTTTGCACATGGATGCCCTATCCGTAACACCCACGACGCTCTTCAGCTCCGCGATCAACCAGTGCCTCAATCATTAACCAGATTAGTTAAGCACCAGTTTTGCCTTCAAAATCTTTTTCAACATGAACAACCAGCTCTCTGTGGTCCAGTAATCGCCCTGTGTGCTATTCTACTGTGATGCTGAGGAGTAGAGGATGTCTGCAGCACAGGATGATGACGCATGTCGCTCGAAGATTATGGAAAAGTCACATGAAATCCGACTGAACCGTTCACACTGCGGTGGCACTACAGAACATCAGATCTGAGTCTGATTTAGGACTACATATGAAAGTGGCACAGATCAGACCTGAAAAGATCCGATTCCATGCGGTTTGGGCTGTTCACACTGTCATCACATGAGGGGGAAAAAATCAGATTCGGGCCACATTTGCCTGCAGTGTGAACGCAGCCTAAGGTAATGATGGTATGAACAGCCCAAAGCGCATGGAATCTGATCTTTTCACTTCAGAATTGCTCCACTTTGATATGTAGTACTAAATCAGACACAGATCTGATGTTCTGCAGTGTGAACGGTTATGTCGGATTTCATGCGTCATCATTCTGTGCTGCAGACCTCCTCTACTCCTCAGCATCACAGTAGAATAGCACACAGGGCGATTACTGGACCACAGAGAGCTGGTTGTTCATGTTGAGAAAGATTTTGAAGGCAAACCCGGTGCTTGTTAACCGATCTGGTGAATGACTGGGAAACGGGTGTATCGTGGAGCTGAAGAGCGTCGGGGGTGTTGCGGATAGGGGATCCGTGTGCAAAGGAGGGGCAGTTTAATTTTAAGGGGGAATTTTCTCTCCGAAAGCCCCTTTCTGCACGTGTCTGCTGTTTATAATGACAACATTAAATAACTCTGCACACAGAGATAAACCAACTCCACCTTCACAGTTCAGTCTGTGCTGCTCATTAACCCTTGATGAGTTCACTACACCGCTGGTCAGAAAGAGACGCACCGCGGTGGTCATAAATCACAAATGATCAGTGTTTTCAATCACAAGAGACTTATTTTACATTTCAAATGCCGAAACACACATTAGTAGTAGCAGAATTGAATTGAATTTTATTTGACAGATTTTTGACGAGCTGTACGAGTTTCTCAAGCATTTTGAAATAAAAACTGTCGAGGATAACAACACAATAAAGCCCTGGGCTTGTTTCCATTGCGATCCTCGCTGTTAAATAAAACAAAGTATGGCTTCAAAATACAGATGATGCATAAAACAAACAGTACCTCACACAAATACAATCCTTCATTCACTCATTTTTCTTTTCGGCTTAGTCCCTCTATCAATCAGGGATCGCCACAGCGGAACGAACTGTCAACTTATCCAGCATACGTTCTACGCAGTGAATGGCCTTCCAGCTATAACCCTATTCACAATCAAGTAACATATAAAATAAAGCATCCTCGTCCACCATGCAAACTAATTCTCCTCAAACAACCATCTTTTGTTTACTTTTTTGAACCTCCTTCAATCTTTTATTTCCTTGATTGATTTTGGTCATTTGTTCCACATGATTGCATGACACATATTTCCCCCACTAGACTTCTGAATTTAAATAAACAAATATTAAAATCCCAACCCATAGTGCTGTATGACTGCTGTTGCCTCACCATTTACAAAATAGTTCACCAAATAACTAGGAACCACATTATTAAACAATTTACGTACCATTCCCAGTTTTAAAAAACACACTCTCTTACTAACAGTTAACATGCCGAATTCTTTAACAGACTCTTTGTGCAAATGTGCTCTAGGATGAGTTTTTAAATTATTCATACTATTTATTTTGTGCCTTTTGCATTTTTTCCTTCATATTCTGTGAGCAGCTGCTATACCAAAAAGAGGTAGCATAATCAAAATGGGGTTGAATTAAAGCTCCTGCCAATCATTTAAAGAATGAACATCCAACAGATCAGCTTGCCTTGCTAAGAACCTAACTTTTCCACATATCTTCGTAAAAACCTCTCTTGCCATAGCATCACCTGATAATTTATTATCTATTAAACATCCCAAATAATTTACAAGTTTCGACTCATCTTTCCAATCATTAATCCTAACTACAATACCATCATCTTTCTTTAATTTCACTCTTGAAGCAAATAAAATAGCCTCTGTTTTACCTATGTTCAAAGAAAGTTTATAGTCTAAAAACCAGTTATACACACTTTTTAACTGGGAACTCATGATTTCTTCCAGGGCCCTTCCAGAACAACCCTTTACAGTTGATGAAACACACCACGGTTGTCTGTGAAAATCCTATTAAGCATGATCTGACAACGTGCTTACTTCATACAGTATACACACTGTGTGCATAATTAGACATTTTGTGCTGTCCGTATCTGTACTTTTGAGCATGCGGGTCAGTTTAGGACCATGATCTGTTCACACTGCAAATCTGAACAGCCATGCAAAAACATCAGATCTGAGGAAAAAATCAGATTTGAGCACTAAACCTGGCAGTGTGAACGTAGCTAATGTCTGAGGCTCATGGGATGGCCATGTCCATATACTCATCTCTTATTATTCCACTTTGCCTAGGTGTACACAGATTTTCTTTATTATATGGCACCTTAAAGGCATTACAAGGACAGGCGAGAAGCCAACAACTGATGGAAATCAGTCACAGACTCGCTGCAATTAACAGAAATCTGTCACAGCAATGGAGATCTTTAATCCAGGCATCTACTTCATTTCTTAAAATAGTTTACCAAATTAAGCATGATTATATTGTCTGTGTTCAGTGTGCATCATGCTGTGTGTGTGTGTGTGTGAGAGCTGCATGTTAGAGCTGAGTTCATTAATATTCACGACCAATCCAAATAAGGTCAATATGGACCTTCTGATTGGAGGGGTATTTTAAATAAATAATAATAAAACAGATTCTGGAGATTTTTTGACCTAAACAAAGCTGTAAACCTACTATGTAGATATCTGAGAACAACTTAACTTCTTGAACCAATGCAGTATATGGCAGCTTTATTAGGAGTCAAAGGTCATTACCTGTCTGCTGAGCTGCGTCCACCAGCAGCACCGTCTTGGATCTCCCATCAGGCCCGGCGGCACACACCTCCTTCTGCACCGCCACACTCCGCATCACAGGACGCTTGGCTCTGATTGGCTGAACCATCGGCTGCTGCGGGAGACACAAACACTCATCAGATATACAGTCAAAGTTCAGTTCAGCAGGAGATGCAGAATCCAGGAATAGATGTAGATGTAGAGTAAACCACAGAGCTGTTGAGCTGTTGGTGATGATTTGAGTGATAAAGCAAGACTCCATGCTTAATCAAAACTCCATATAGATGAGTGAACATTAAATCCTACAGTCTGATAATGACTGCACATTCTTCATTTTGAAGCGAATATTATGCAAATAAACATACGGCTGTAAAAAGGTTATATTAGCTACATGTTTCACAGTGTTTTGCTAAATTTGTTGGTTCATAACAAATTTTAAATAAAGATGAAATAAAACGTAATTAATTAAACTAAATAATTAATTTAAATACATTTTTAAATATATATATATAATCACCCTAAAAGTTTATATCGTCACAATGTTTTGTTAAATTTATTGTTCCATTACTCCACGATTGAAAATAAATGTAATTTTAATTTAATTATTTACTTAATTCATATTTTTTGTTATTAAAAAGAGTTTTTTTTAAAGTCAGGGTGAAACTAACATTACTGAGACTTTTATTTCTGCATGTTGATGTACTTCCAACTCTAACAGAATACTAAGTAGGGGGCGGGGCTTCCTTTTTGCGCATCATTCCCTCTAGCAAACTAACAGTACACTGGGCGGGGCTAAGAAATAAGATAGGTGTGGCTATGAACAAGAGGGCGTGGCTAAGAATATTGTGTCAGAAAAAGAGCCAACCCAAACGCAGACACAGAATACCAAAACACGGCTTATTCAGTAAATTCACTTACACTAATTAATGGTTCACCTTAAGAACAAAAATGTGAGCTAGCAAAATAAACTCTCCTGTTAATTTACACACTGATTAATGATTATTTTCTTGATATTTTATTTGTGTATAATTATGTTTTCCTGATCATTTCAGCTTTGGTGAATTGTATAGGTGTGTGGTTTTTATGGCATGCTTTGTATATCCATGTATATCTATATTATTTATATTGTATTTACGGTGTTGTTTTCTGTCTGACCTAAGATGAACCTTATAAAGTAAAAAAAAAATTAATTAACATTAATAATAAACACATGATTATTTCAGTG
>NC_079452.1:23867816-23887816 GCF_903798145.1 Danio aesculapii | reverse complement strand
ACTGAGCGCAAACCAATATACATCATAATATAATAACATACGCACAATATCCTGATAGTCTGATCGATTAAACACACAATCACTCTGATCAGAAACAAAGACACTTCTGATGGCGAGACCCCGAGCTCCGCGCGTGTGTGTGTGTGTGTGTGTGTGTGTGTGTGTGTGTGTGTGTGTGTGAATGGAGCGTGTGTACTCCACTATACAGTAGTGATTGTTGTTCAGTCGGCAGTGGGCGGAGTCTATCACTCTTCCGATTGTGACATCACACACAGCTGAGCAGATCAGCGGCGTCCGATCAGCCAATGAGATCGCAGACAGTCACATCAGTCCACAAACATCAGCACAACTTAAAAATGTCTCTCTATAGATCCACAATGTATCCGATCGCCTGCTCTGAGCTGAACACTGTGACTATTAACATAGCATTAGACACAGCTGAAGACAAAATTATGCTCTCTCCTCTGAATATTTGACTCTTCTTCAAATATGTCTGACAGTATTTCCTCCTATAATATTTTTTTTCTTCTGGAGAAAGTCTTACTTTAGTTTGATATTTAATTAATAATATTATTGATAATATTAGACAATCCAGCTACAAATACTCATTCTGCCCATCCAAACTTGTGTTTCTTAATTCCGTCTGTTAATGAAGATATTTAGAAGAATGTTGAGAAATAAACAACCTCACTGTAAGCACAATAGTTCACCCTCCTCTGGGTTTTCAGATATGTTAGATAGCAGACCATGGGAATTTTCACAGTATTTCCTTTAATCCTTTTTTTCTTCAGGGTTAAGTTTTATCATTTTTAGTTTGGCAAGAAAAAAATTATTGTTTTATATATATCGATATTATTAACCACCTTAAGGAATATATTTTTCGATTGTCAACAGAACAAACCACTGTTGTCTAATGACTTCCCTAATTAACTTAGATAAGCCTTTAAAGGGCACCTATGGTGAAAAATCTACTTTTCAAGCTGTTTGGACAGAAATGTGGGTAGGTATAGTGTATAAACTGTCATATTGGGGTGATATAAACACACCCAGTCCTTTTTTTTTCAAATTTAACAACATAAAAATGGTGGACCAATTGGATCGGTTTTCAGATCGACCGCAACTTTACGCAGGAGTGCGGTCCCCCCGTCTGCGCTGTGTTTGTGTCCTTGCTGTGTGTGTGCGCGTGAACTTTGTAATGACATGGTGTCTGACTCATTGTTGCAAATCCACAAAAAATGCATCAAATACTGATTGTTAAAGTTCTAACTGTAGTATTTCTCACACACGTTACGTGAGATCTGCTTCCTAAGGCGATTGCTGACAGGCACGAGGGAACGGTGGGCGGGGAGGACTAGCCTTAAAGGGCCAGTACAACAAAACAGCAAAACCTTTTTTCCAGCTATAATATAGACACTTCAAACAGCTGTAATAAACAATCTGATGGGTGTTTTGCGCTGAAACTTTACAGACACATTCTGGAGACACAAAAGACTTATATTAAATATGAAAAAAGGGGTAACCTATGTGCCCTTTAATGTCACTTTAAGCTGAATATTAGTATCATGAAAAATATCTTGTCAAATATTATATACTAACATCATGACAAAGACTATCAAAATTAGTTATTAAAACTAGGGATGCACCGATACCATTTTTTTGGAACTAATCCGATCTCGATACCAAAATTCTGAGTATCAACAGATCTGATCTCGATACTGTGCCATTTAATTATTTTAATTTTTAACATAATACAGTTACTATAGTTCTGCTGATAAACTCTAATAATATATCTTCTTTAGTAAAAATAACAGACCTATAGGCCTGCAGTATATGACAGACGACCCAATCCAACTAAACATGATGCTTGCTATAAACTATAGGCTACATTATTTGAGCAGTAATTATGACATTGATCTGTTGTGCTCCAGCTTATGTTTCCTTTAAAATAAAATATTAATATAGAAAATGACAGTGATCTGCTGGTCTACCAGACACACATCAACATGATTTAAAAGCAGAAATGAACTCCTTGTTGCAGGTCAAAATGAAGCCATTTAATGCTAAATGAAATGCATTTCTCCACCGATTACTGATATTAACAGGAACAAACAGGCTGGAGAGAGTTTGTGTTGTTATGAACGCCACACACAGTCTGAATTGTGAATGAATGATTGAATGATTGAAGTGAACATGAATGTAAGCACGTGAATATTCATCTGTACTTCACATTAACTGTAGAATGGCTTCAGAACATTAGGGATATAGTAGCCTACATGACAACTTTCTAGTGCCTCATAATAGGCTACCTTCATAGCTTTTGTTGGCTTATAAAATTACACAGAATATAGCGCACGCGCAAGATCGGATTTGGATCGGTACCAGCTGGCCGATACTCGATCCAGCAAAAATCGGTGCATCTCTAAGTGAAGTTTAGTTATAAACTAATTTCGAGAGCATCACGTGCTTATGATTGCTAGCGGCTGGATCCGCATTATCCAATTCTCAATGCACCAATCAGACGACTCCTAGGCTACTACAAATACCCTGGGTTACATACCACCGCTATCTTCGTTTTGAAGAATCCCCCCATCCACCCCTACTCCTCCTTCTTCCTAGATGGGTGACACGGTGGCCCAGTGCTTAGCACTGTTGCCTCACAGCAAGAATATCTCTTGTTCTAGGCTTTACCAAACCAGCAGACATTTCTGTGCGGAGTTTGCATTTTCTCCCCGTGCTTACGTGGGTTTTCCCCCGGGTTCCCCGGTTTCCTCCCACCGTCCAAAAAACATGCAACATAAGTTAATTGACTAATTCAAACCGGCACTATAGACATGCTCCTAGTAAATGGTTATCTCTCAAGAGCAATCACTGGCTGTTCATTTGTTATTACAGCGGGGGAGTTCTCGAGATCTACCTGAGCTCAAACTCCCCTCTCGCCTTGCAACGGGAGGGAGCCCCGGGCTCGAGGATCTTATGAGCTCAGGGCTCTCTCCCAGGACAGCATGCCAAACACGCTTTATAATCAATCATCAGCTCAGTGTGAACTCTTGAATTAGTATTGATGTTTAAAAATGTGTTGAAAAACTCTTCACTATTAAACAGCACTTGTGAAATATTTAGAAATAATTTAAATTACTTAACAATAATATTGACTTTTCAACTGCAATAAAAGGAGAGTTAAAAGTGCATAAAAATCAAATACGACAGAGCTGAACATCGTGTGACAATGGTTAACCTGTACATGATGAAGACAAATGAACACAGGTTCAAATAGAGGATGGACATCAGGATTAAAGTGAAGATGGTGCCTGATGTTAAGCTAATTACTCTCTCACACACACACACACACACACACACACACACTTTAATGAGATAACGCAGCTAAAAATACTCATTCTGTCCATACAAACCAGTATGTCTTTCATTTTTCTGTTAATGAAGATATTCAGAAGAATGTTGAGAAACCTCCATTTTCACTGAGTGGACAAAAAACACCTCAGTTATTCTTTTGAATAATTATATTGAATAATTTCATACATTAAAGGTTTTATGCCTCAGTGTTTTTGTTCATACAATGAATGAAAGTTTTTTGGTGTATCTAAAATATCTTTATTCACACAGAGAACTAGTCAGAACACACAACGCTATGAGGAAGAGTAAATGATAACAGAAGGATTTCTCTTTAAATATGACTATGTACATTAAACTGAGTGGGGTATAAATATCTCAAATTAAGATACAAATTAGGGATGCACCGATACAATTTTTTTGGAACCGTTCCGATACCAAAATTCTGAGTATCGACCGATACAGATGCGATCTCGATTCTGTGCCATTTTTTTTTTAACATAATACAGTTTCTATAGTTCTGCTGATAAACTCAAATAATATATCTTCTTTAGTAAAAAATAAATAAAGTAAAAAATGTCCTTTCTAATATTAAGATTTTTCTTAATAGAATAGGCTGTACTAGGCTACCACTATTGACACCAATCATTGGTAAAACAACAAACCTTTTAGCAAAGCCTGATATTTTCCTGCAGGTTTGAAGCAGACTAAACTAAACCGTCTGAGGCTAGTTTAACTTAATTAACATTCCCTCGCCTAAACTGGCCGTGAGGGAGATGGAGAAACTGAAAGCAGCTCTGTAAAGTTAGTTTTCGTCTTTTTTACGAAAGAGTTTGGTTTGGTATCATTTGTTGGTTATTGTAATGTATTTTTGTTGGTCAGTTATCTACACAATAAACAAGAAGATTTGAGGTCAAGTTCAAAACAAGGTCGGCTTATGCTTCAGCACACAAACAGGTCTGTTCAATAAAATATTAATACAGAAAATGACAGTGAAATATTGACAGTTTTAGAGTAGCTTATATTAGGCTAAATCATTTTCTGTTAATGACAATAATTATTGCCTGTCAGTTTCATTTCTATTAATTTAATCAACTACTTTGACCACAATAAGCCAGACTTACTTAATACTTAATACTTTTCGCAGCACTTAAAGTATTCACCTCAGAGGAATTAACTCAGTCAGAAGGATGAGAGAACAGAAACTTATTGTGAGAATAATTTTACGACTTTTGCAAAAATGAAACCAACTTTACAAAATATAACCTAAAATCTGCAAACTAACCTAATCGTGAGTAAAAGAGCGAGAGAGAGAGAGAGAGAGAGAGAGAGCGAGAGAGAGAGAGAGAGAGAGAGAGAGAGAGAGAGAGAGAAGCAGTGTTTTGCCCACTGTGGGCTGAATAATGACAGTGAGGAGGAACGCTTTTGTCTTTTCAGCATTTCTGTGTGGAGGAAACAGAGGGTTTTTGTGCTGAAGAAAGACAGAACAAAGAAAACCAGAGACACAGAGGGATGGAAGACAGAAACATACAGAAAGAAATCCCTTTAATCTGCTCATCTCCAACTGTTTGAGGATTTTACAGGTGTTACGGCCCGTTTACATCAAGCATGATAATGATAAATATAACGCTAAATACATTAGTGTCCACACAGATGAACAATAACGATCATTCATTTTCCTTCAGCTTAGTCTCTATTTCAGAGGTCACCACAGAGGAATGAACTGCCAACTATTCCAGCACATGTTTTATGCAGCAGATGCCCTTCCAGCAGCAACCCAGTACTGGGAAACACCCATACACACTCATTCACACACACGCACTCATACACTATGGCCATTTTAGTTTATCAATTCCCCTATAGCACATGTGTTTGGACTGTGGGGGAATCACGCCAACACGGGGAGAACATGCAAACTCCACACAGAAACACCAACTGACCCAGCCAAGACTCGAACCAGCGACCTTCTTGCTGTGAGGCCACAGTGTTAACCACTGTGCTGCCCTAAAATAATGATCAGTTTATGCTTAGATTCTGCTTTTAATTGGTCATTAATTCGATGGTGTATATGAACACCGAATTTTAATTTATCGTCATGTTTAAGATCTGATTCTTTAAAAATCAGAGATCTTCACTGTCTGATTGATATTTGATGTAAGGTGTTTCTCAGACTGGACCAGAAGCACTGCATTAAATTACATTTGTGCACTGTCTTTAAAATACGGACATTTATTTTAACTAATATTTTCAATGGAGTTTCTTCACTCGCCCACTGACGGCGCTTGCTTTTAGACAGATTTTCACCTCGTTTTACACTAGAACAACTAAATGAAAGCTGAAGTCTATTTAACTGATTGTATTTTAATAACATTACAGCACTGATGCTGTAAAAGGAGCCGTATGGAATTAAAATAGTCACATTAACCCTCCACCGTAAGCTTATCATTGGCTGAAAAACCCTAGCTGCGCATATTGACCATTTAGCAATCCTAGGCAGTTCTCTTCAGCAATATAATACACAAACACACTTAAACTAGCACCGGAGTCCTTGCGTGCTTTTATTTACACTTCAGTTTATGCCTGCAAGACTTTCAGGCTCCATCTATTTTTAGAGTATTTTTCTCTCATGGTATAATCAACTGTTTACACAATGGTCTCTCAATAATCTTTGAAAAGAGAGATGAACATATTCAGCGTGCTTCTCCACAGTGTTTAATTTGCACATCACTGGATTCTGATTGGCTGTCAGTGTTGTATAGTTCATGAGCTGGGTAAAATCCCTCTGAAAGTGTTGATATTATTCCTCTGTGTGTTTATCGCTGTAGTTGTGCTGTGAACTATTTTATTCTTGAACAGCATCAAGCATATGTACAACTAGACCTTTATTGCTATCTTTATAGTTATGCATGGTGTGAACGGGCCTTTAAGCAACTTATCCCGTCCCCTGAACCTAAAGGTATCATCTTTCTCTTTACACTGAAGTTTCATTTGTACTGTAGCCTTTCAGCATGACTACATTAACGTGTGAGGAGTCTGTCAAGAGCTGATACTGAGATCTCCTTAAAGCTCTGTTTAAAGCGGAAGAAGCGCATTTTAACAGCTGCTGTGGTGAACCACGTCCAATAACACAAACAACAACAGGTTTAGCACTACAATCGCACACAGATTATGCTTACTATCAAATCAATGGAGCTGTTACAGATGACAAACACAAACACACACTCACTTCTGAGAATTAGTCCACTGACAGGAGAAGAATCGCACAGGAAACACCAGGAGAAACTCAGAAACTGATCTGACGACAGACAGAAACATCACACACACGCCAGCGATGTGATCAATGCAGAAAAACCTGCTGGATCAGGTCTGATCAGAAACCGGCTCTCACACACACGCACACAACACAACCAAACACATTCATATACTCACACACACACACACTCTCTTTCACATACACTCAATTCACACAGACACACACATACAAATACACACTCGCTCACACAAACAAAACACGCACTCTCTCTTACACAAAACATAAACAAACACACAACACATACACAAACACACACTCACACTCACACGAGATGAGCCAGAGGCCAAGTTCACTCTAGCATCGCTGTGAGTGTAGAAGTCATCAACAGCACAAATCACAGCCGTCTCACTGAACAGCAGAGCTCGTGTTCAGTCATCGCTGACCCCTCATAATAATAAGAATAGTGATGATGATGATGATGATAATAAACTCCAAACAGCACATCAGAGCAGCTCTTATCAATGATTAACCTTCAATGATTGTTTCTCGTCACGGATCAGCAGTGAATGATCAACACTGTTTCCTGATGGATCCTGCAGCCTCAGGTGTGCCGATACACAACTCAGCGATGTGTTATCCACAGTTAAACAGCATTTAGAGCATAAGAGTAACAGCATAATACTGTAATTACACATTATTCCCTGCTGCGCGACTCGTTATAACCGACGAGGCTGTTAATAATCGATGAGTCGCGGTAATTGATCATATCACGAGCGTCATTGTTTTGATGCTTTCAAAATCGCGTCAACGCGAACAACCCCGACACACACACTCTTGAAACACACCTAACGCTCATCTCACACACACGCGAGCGTTTAACCGCAGGTTTAATCGGTTATTCCGCCGTTACGGACTTTAATCCTGAGAGCGTTGCTAATGCTAAAGCTAACATGACGCCAGCGGCTGCTGCCAGCGAATATATGCCATTAAATCGCGTTACCTTCCTCTCGCCGCCGTCCATCTCGCTCCCTGACACCGGAACCGAGCCGTGCAGCTGTCAGGAGGCCGTGTTAGCGCTCATGATCCGGTGCTGCTCCGGTTCTGAAGCCCGTCACCGACTGACTGACGCTCATCTGGGACGGAAGCTGCGGAGGGTCAGAATTAGAGAGACGCGTTGCTGTAATTCCGTCTGCTACCCTTAGAGGCGCACGAGAGCATAGCGACATTTTGTTATATACTTTATTTATTTATATAACATAACATTCTTGATAGTTATAAATTGATAATGTTAACGTCATAACAAATGCTACACAGTTATATAAATATATATTGTGTGTTTTGTGTTAATTTGCGGTGGTGAACTGCATTATGGGATGTTGATCTCTGCTCTGTGCACTTCTAATGTTGATAATTCAACTC
The DNA here is from genome assembly GCF_903798145.1 of Danio aesculapii. Lineage (NCBI taxonomy): Eukaryota > Metazoa > Chordata > Actinopteri > Cypriniformes > Danionidae > Danio > Danio aesculapii. The sequence goes on along the minus strand of NC_079452.1, from coordinate 23,879,796 downwards.
TACAGTTTAACAAAGTGACTTTTATTGACATTTTTGTGGTTTGAAATAATATAAGAATAATATCTAGAGAAATAAATCTGTAGAATAACAGAAAATATGCTGCAGTTTATTACAAGGTGTTTGTAGCATAATATACAACACCAACCCAGACAATATAGCACTGCAGACTATTACACATGACAATAAAAGACTCTTTTTTACAACCATTCAAAGTTTAAAGTTGTTGTAAGAAAGATCAAGATCCCATAATGCCATTCAGAAGCAGAAATAAACTGGGGAAAACAAAAGCATGAAGCACAAAATATGGAAAACTGCTAATTTACATCTGTTTTTTACAGTGTAGGTTTACTGGTGTGATTTCAGTCCTATATGAGGAAATATATACATACAATATTGTGCATAATAATATACTTGTACATACATTAGTCAATTAGTATATTTTTAATTCTCTATTTACTTATTTTTAATCTTGAAGTTCTTTCTGATGATCTCTGATATAGGTATAACTATCTTTTTTAACTTATATTGTCTGTTTTTTTATTGTGTGTTCTTTTGCTAATGGACCTTGATCTGTAAAATGAAGCTTAAAGGTGCAGTAGGTGATCTAAAATGCTAACCGGTTAGCATAATATCTTTGAAACACAGTCCCTCCCCTGCCGTCCAAAGCCACGGCTCCTGAAATCACGAACACACACCGTAAAGATGACAGCAGGCAACCCACTAGATCATGTCATTCGCCAGAAAACTTTACAGTAATGTATAATACTACAATTCCTAACGGACAACTGTATTATAGCTAGTGTTTTCAGTTGTGTAGCAGCAGAACTTGTCCTAATATGCAATATTTCATGCAGGCAAGGATCGCTGATCTCACTCTCTCACACACTTTGTCCTAAAGCCACTACTGTATGCTTAGTGTTTGGCCAGCGGCGTGCAGTAACCACACTTATTACTATAAGCCATACTTTCATGCTATTTCAGACCGAATATTCATGGTAAACGATATAGGGAGCGCATCACAGGCTGTCATTGTTCAATAATGACCCAATGTGAATATAAAAGCAACTTCAGCTCAGTAAAGCATGCTAGGTGGAATAGCACTATTTACTGATTTGTTGTTAAACTGAATAAAAATCAACATTATCCATGCTGTAAAAGGACCTTATGATGACTGAAACAGTCACATCAATCTTTCACCAGAGGATTTCAGTGCAACAACACTGAATTAGTAATTAGTAACACAACACAATCTACATTAGCTTTGCGTGACTAAAATAGTTATAAAACAGAGCATGACCTGTCTAACAGAAACACTTCAGCCATGGTGTCGTCCTTCCTCCAGCGTGCAAAACTCACTCCAATATTGATTCAGGATTTTAAACAGTTTAGATTCAGCATTTGTTTTTACCGCTGTGACTCTCGTGAGCACATGAACATGCACATGGCGGATCTGTGTGAATGGCTGCAGTTCTACAAATCTGCATTTGCTGACAGACAGTTTGGCCTACTGATCAGAATTATGGGAATTATCAGCCCGACACTATTTAATTGGATGAACATTTTTTTTAGTCTTATGCCTTCCCCAGAATATAAAAACACACATTTAGATCATTTATTTTAATCAGTACTATTGAAATGTGAAGAGATGTGTGGAGACAATCTACTGCACCTTTAATAAAGCAGAATTATATAGCAACATAATAATAATAAATATAATTATGTAGTAATGAGGTAACTCATTATAATGTATTGTTTTGATTAGTTTATATGCGAGCTGAATGTCACTGTAACACTGGGAGTGACACGGACAACTGAAGTTCGGATCCAAGTGCAGGTTTAATCAAAGTCAGGCAAGCAATGGTCAACACAGGTGCAAACAGATGTATAAAGGCAGTCCAGAATAGTAGTCAAATACAGGCGAGAGGTCAGAAGGCAGGCAGCAGACAGGGAGAACTAGATAAACAAGACTAGGGTCAAAACACAGGAAAACAAAACTAAGGAAACGCGTTGAATTGTCACTTTACAGATAACAAGACTCGGCACTGGAAGCGAGTGTGTGTGCTGCTTAAGTAGTGTGTGTAATCAGTCTGACAATCCTCAGGTGGTGCAAGTGTAATCAGTAGAGACTTGGAGCAGGTGTGAGTGTGTGTGGCATGACTGAATATGTAGTCCATTTACAAGCAGATTTGTAGTCCTTATGTGCAAACCAGCGATCTAGGGAGTTATGATCGCTGGTGACCGTGACAGTCACCATTACTGTTTGTTGTGTTTATTTTATTTAATAATGATGTAAAAATACATCTACATAGCGTGTGAATGAGTGTGCATGGGTGTTTCCCAGTGATGGGTTGCAGCTGGAAGGGCATCCGCTGTGTAAAACATATGCTGGAATAGTTGGCGGTTCATTCCGCTGTGGCGACCCCTGATTAATAAAGGAACTAAGCTGAAATGAAAATGAATGAATATATTTGTTTTCTTCATAAATCTGAATTCTATCACTTGCATATGGATTCAGTGTTATTTTATCTGATGATAAATCCTTATGAAAATTAATAAGGTGCTTAGAGTTTAGAGCTGAAACACTGACTACATTCAAAATAAGTTCACATTTCACTTTATGGTGGCATAAAAACATTAGACGACACTATTATTGTGTGCTCTCACACACACACTTTTTCTTGAGACACACACACACACATATTTACAAACATTCAATCTTTCTCCCACACTCTCTCTCTCTCACACACACACTTGCAAACCAACAATCTTTCTCACACTCTCCATCTCAACACACACACACACACACACACACGCACACACACACACACACACACACACACACACACAGAGCGTTGACAGGCAGTAATGTAAAGCTGAGATTTGTTTTGATCATTTCCTCATGATAATGAAGTCACAGTATTCTTCCCTCTTTTATTTTGAACACGAGTCACAAACAGCAAACAATACGGCTCTCACTGCTGTTCAAAACACTGGCACAGAAACCCAAACCAGCCATCCAGTTCACAGCTTTCAGACGTGTGTTTACAGAGACTAAACATAGAAACTCTGTGTGGAATTATTATCTGATGGGCCCAAAACACAACACCAGAACAAAAACACTCAAGTATACACACTCACACACTTCACAAACACAGAGGGTTAATACACAGGATGACTGTAAGGTTCAACAGGATGAACAAACACATGCAGACAGATATTTATCACTTGTAAAATGTATGTCATTTAGAACGTAACACAAGTTGTCCTTTTTTTAGGCATACATTAATTAAAAAACACACTTTTGCTCATTGTTAAATTGTTGGACATAAACATTGTTCATTTTTAAACACTATATATATCTTTTTATATATATATCTGATGCACTATAGTAGCTACATTATTGATTTATTTTAGAACATTTTATATCAAACATTTGCGTGATGAAAAGATCTTTTTTTTTTTTTTTTTTTACTTTTTTTGGATAAATTCCATATACACTCACCGGCCACTTTATTAGGTACACCTGTCCAACTGCTCATTAATGCAAATGTCTAATCAGCCAATCACATGGCAGCAGCTCACTGCATTTAGGCATGTAGACATGGTCAAGAGGATCTGCTGCAGGTCAAAGCGAGCATCAGAATGGGGAAGAAAGGGGATTTAAGAGACGCTGAACGTGGCATGGTTGTTGCTGCCAGACGGGCTGCTCTGAGTATTTCAGAAACTGCTGATCTACTGGGATTTTCACGCACAACCATCTCTAGGGTTTACAGAGAATGGTCCGACAAAGAGGAAATATCCAGTGAGCGGCAGTTCTGTGGACGCAAATGCCTTGTTGATGCCAGAGGTCAGAGGAGAATGGCCAGACTGGTTCCAGCTGATAGAAAGGCAACAGTAACTCAAATAAGCACTCGTTACAACCGAGGTCTGCAGAAGAGCATCTCTGAACACACAACACGTCCAACCTTGAGGCGGATGGGCTACAGCAGCAGAAGACCACACCGGGTGCCGCTCCTGTCAGCTAAGAACAGGAAACTGAGGCTACAATTCACACAGGCTCACCAAAACTGGACAATAGAAGATTGGAGAAACGTTGCCTGGTCTGATGAGTCTCCATTTCTGCTGACACATTCGGATGCTCGGCTCACAATTTGGCCTCAACAACATGAAAGCATGGATCCATCCTGCCTTGTATCAGCGGTTCAGGCTGCTGGTGGTGGTGTAATGGTGTGGGGGAGATTTTCTTTGGGTCCATTAGTACCAATTGAGCATGGTGTCAACGCCACAGCCTACCTGAGTATTGTTGCTGACCATGTCCATCCCTTTATGAGCACAGTGTCTCCATCTTCTGATGGCTACTTCCAGCAGGATAACGCACCATGTCATAAAGCTCCAATCATCTCAGACTGGTTTCTTGAACATGACAATGAGTTCACTGTACTCAAATGGCCTCCACAGTCCCCAGAGCTCAATCCAAAGGAGCACCTACGAGGTTAGGGTTAGGGCTGACAAAATCTGCAGCAACTGTGTGATGCTATCATGTCAATAATCTCTGAGGAATATTTCCAGTAGCTTGTTGACTCTCTGACACGAAGGATTAAGGCAGTTCTGAAGGCAAAAGGGGGTCCGACGCGGTACTAGTGAGGTGCACCTATCAAAGTGGCCGGTGAATGTTTACAGCCCAATGGAGCAAAAAAAAAAAAAAATATATATATATATAGCTTGTCCAACAATAATTATTTATATATATTTATTTATTTTTTCATTAATTTAGACTGTTTAACAGTCACAACCCCGGTACATGTTACTTGGTACTAAACCCTGTACTGTTTTATTTTACTTTTAAAATTCGTGTAAAACATTGTGTGTTGGTTTTAAAGATCTGTTATTTTCAGTTTGTTGTAAAGCACTTTGTTCACAACTATGAAAAATACTACATTGATTTTACCAACTCAAGTGACTGTAAAATTAGAGATGACCTGTTCTGACCTGAAGGTGGCGCTGTCGTCTTTCATTCTGAGGGAATCTCCAACCAGTGTTTGGCCTTCTGCGGAAAACAGCCTGCATCTGATTAATGCTCACCTGTGTGTGTGTGTGTGTGTGTGCGTGTGTGTGTGCGTGTGTGTGTGTGTGTGTGCTCGAGACCTCATTAGAGTCTGTCGTGTCATTAACAGGCACATAAAAAACTCAATTAAATTAAACACCGGCGTTGACTAAATAAACTAGGAATTCCTCTCAGTGCCAGATGGAAGATTCCAGTATTAGAGCATCCCAAATCTTACAAGCTTCAGTTCAATCTGGACTTTTCAGAAACATTATGAAGAATTTAGCTACAACAATGTATGGAAAATAAGGCATTATTATGATGTAATAGGCTATTAAAAAGTGATGTTTGAAGTGATTAATTTTATGGTTTGATATAGAAACACGCTGAATTAAAAGTAGCATCCTCTGAGGTATTTACAACTCTGAAAAATCATTTTTACAGTGTACACAGGGGCGTAGCAACCGGGGGGGATACGTCCCCCTCACTTTTTTACACCGACCATTTAGAAACAGATGATTAATAATAATATGAACGTAAAATATTGAATCTCATTCAACTGTCCCCCCACTTCTAAAATGTCCGCTACGCCCCTGTATATCCCCATATTTCCATACTGCACTCAGCCCTTTACTTCAGTGTAGATTTATGGGAATTTAATGTTCTGTTCTAATTAACCTGACACTGTTTTTCTCCCAGAACTCGCTTTATTTGCCGTTTAATGTGGGCTTGTAAATGTTTTTCTCCGCTAATGAGCGTTTATGTGGCGCGCTCTGACACTCACGCGACCTCCCGCCTCGGGGAATTTTGGCGCGAATCCGCCGCTTCTCTGCGCACGCGTGTAATTTTATGAGGTAAAGGCACAGCTTACACTAAACTGAAAATTCTGCCTTTAATCATCATACACTTGTTCCAATTTTATTTGAGTTTCATTTATCTGTTACACACAAAGGAATATATTCTGAAATAAACTGTAACCCTGTAACCATTGACTTTCATAATGTTTGTTTTTCCTACTATGAAAGTCAATGGTTACAGCTTTCTTCAAAATATCTTCAGAATAAACAAAAGCTTAAAGGTTTGTAACCGGTGTGTGTATACATTGATGATCAAGTATTTCTTTTCAGTAATGGGGTAGTTTTTTCATAAAATCAAATGTATGTGTTTATTTAAATTACATCTAATTTATTAATAAAGCATAGTTAAGTATAGGTGTTTTTGAGGGATATTTAGTGTATTCTGACCTACAGTTTCCACTGATTAGTCATTTCAGAGGTTACTGTAGGACAAACTATACAAACTGCATCTAATTATATTTCAATGTTAAGCTATATGTACAGTGCTGAAAAATCATACTTAAGTAAAAGTAGCATCACTTGCCTAAAATGTAGAGAGTAAAAGTATCTGTTGTAAATATTACTCCAAGTATCAGTAAAAAGTACTCAAAGGTACTCAAGAGTAGTAAGTAGTGAGCATTATGCTGAATAAAGCTGATGCATTTACATCTAATTTGTGGATGTGTAAACGTAACATTCTGTAGTGCATTTAGTGAGTGTCCAGCAGCCACACAACGTCATAAGATATTAATATTAAGTTATATTTAGGTCGTGAAGTCAGGTGACCAAAATTCAATGTCTAGCCAGCGTCTAAGGACAATGTTATTTTGATGTTCAATAACAACGTCAAATGACTAAAATCCAACATTGAGCCAACATCTTAAACCAACGTCATATTGACATCAAATACTGACATTTATTCATTAGGTGTGGCAACCAAAATTCAACATCTGATAGACCCAACACAATCTCACGGCAATTCGTAACTTTTTGATTTAGTGGCTAATTCGTATGAATTCGTACGATCTAATTCGTATGATTTAGTACGATTTGCTCATCCCCCAATGATGGTTGGGTTTAGGGGTGGGGTTAGGTGCCACGCCTCCTTTTTAAAATCGTACAATTTCGTAGGACTGAACTCTTACGATTTCGTACAAATTAGCCACTAAACTGACAAAACGTAAAATACTTACGTTTCCTCGTGAGATCAGGCTGGATAGACCTCATAGTGGTAACGTCCACACAACGTCAAGCTGTAACATCATTAAACGTTGATATTTGGTTGATTTTAGGTTGGACATTGATGTCAGCCTGATGTTGAGTTCTGATGTCAACCAGATATTCACTTCTAAACAAAATGCAACGTCCCCACGATGTTAGGGTACAACATCAATCTGACGTCATGTTAACGTCTTGTGCCTGCTGGGTGATTAAGGCTATTTCAGTCATCATACAGTAAACATCCATCATCATCTCCTCAGTGAAATGCATCTAAACAGTCTCTGGGTCAATGTGTGTGGATTTTGGACATCTTCTTAGACACTTTCATTGCTTCCAAACAGTTTGCTGCAATTATAAATGGCCCATGTCTTGAGGGAGTTCATTATGATGTGATTTACCTTCTACTTCTGTGATTTGATTGGACAGGAATCACAGGACTGATTTCTCTAATCCCCATAGACAGGAGATAATAAAGTAGTGACTGCAGGATGAAGGACAGTAGTGGAGTAAAACTACTTAGTAAATTACAATTCCTGAGAAAAACTACTCCATTACAGGAGTTTGAGTGTTTGTAGTTACTTTACACCACTGGCTATGTAGATATAAACACCTATTTTACTAGAAAACAGTCTTGTGAACATTTTTAATGTCCATCAGTGCTGTAGATTTGCAGTTTCAGACTGTTCAATGGCATAGGCTGACTGACAGGATTACGCATTCACAATGGTATGAACCGTTATAGGGGTGGTCAAATGTATGTTTATAATATCTATTATTTTAATTATATATATTATTATTTAAAATACAGAACTAGTTCTCCCTATCTAAAAAGCGGACCCCCATTACATCTTGTTTTGACGTCCTTCAGAGAGGATCATGCGTTAATTAGGGGGTCAATCTCCTCCAAGCCCTCTTGCATGCTGCTTACAAAAACGTCAAAGGTTTGTCTTATCTGTTGAACACAAAAGAAGATATTTTTAAAAATGTGACCGCTGGCATCCATAGTAGGAAAAACAAATACTTTAGAAGTCAATGGTTACCGGTTTCCAACATTCTTCAAATGATCTTCCATTGCGTTCAACAGAAGAAAGAAACTACTAAAGGTTTAAAACAAATAAGGAGTAAATACTGACAGAATCTCCATTCGTGTGTGAGCTGTCCCTTGGCAGAGTTTCAGATCTCCTTCAGATCCTCCGCGCTCACCGTATCGGGATGCGTGACTACACATGTTGTGTTTTTCCTTTTACAAGGCTTGCGCGTGATTCTGCTTTTATACACTCGTTTAAGTTCACGGGGTTGTTTTTTACACATCAAACCCCAGACGCCCCTGAGAGCACGCGCGCCGCTGGAGTCTCGCACGCGAACACAGGCGCGCGCACGCACAGACTCGAACCATGTGGACGCGCTGAAGGCCACACACGCGCAGACAGACAGACAGGCCTTCAAAACACCAGTACTGACGTCTTATTCTTCCACACTGAGAGGACAGAGATATGAGGAGACACATTACAATAATTACAGGATCTACTGTAAATAATCTGTATATTGGTGAGTTCACGTGTTCCCTTTTCTTTTGTATTGCACAGATTATATGACAAATAGTTTCTGTCTCAGAATTAAAACATGCAATTATTAAAAAAACCCTCACAATTTCTATTTTCTCAGAGTTTTTACACCAAAGCATGAAAGTATGTATATGGAACTGAAAGTTTTTATCTCACAATTCAGATTTTCAGTGCAAATGTGAGTTAACTGGACAGTTCACCCAAACATCAAAATCAAAAGAAGATCATTTGAAGAATGTTGGAAAATGGTATCCACTGACTACCATAGTACGTAAATCAAATACTTTGAAAGCCGATGTTCAATGTTTCCAACATTATTCAAAATAAGTGTTCAACACACAAAAAAGAAACTCAAACAGTTTAGTGTCAGTGAAGGGTTAATAAATGAAGACAGAATGTTCAGGGCTCTTTATTTCCTGAAATGTCCCCTGACATAATGCAATTCTGACTGTTCTTCAACTATTAAATCTTGAGTTTTATCTACATTTTGGAGTTTTTATGTTTTTTTTAACTCAGAATTGCTAAAAAAAAAAGTACTGAGATTAAATGCTTTTATTTTCCATAATTAAATAAGGGGAGGAGCTGTTGATGAACAAGGGGAGGAGCTGATGATTAATGGGAGGATTGGATGAACAAGGGGAGGAGCTGATGATTAAGAGAAGGAGCTGTTTATGAACAAGGGGAGGAGCTGATGATGAACAAGGGAAGGAGCTGATGATTAAGGGGAGGAGCTGTTGATGAACAAGGGGAGGAGCTGATGATTAAGAGAAGGAGCTGTTTATGAACAAGGGGAGGAGCTGATGATTAGGGGAGGATTTGATGAACAAGGGAAGGAGCTGATGATTAAGGGAAGGAGCTGTTGATGAACAAGGGGAGGAGCTGATGATTAGGGGAGGATTTGATGAACAAGGGGAGGAGCTGATGATTAAGGGGAGGAGCTTATGATTAAGGGGAGGAGCTTATGATTAAGGGGAGGAGCTGACGATTAAGGGGATGAGCTGTTGATGAAAAAGGGGAGGAGCTGATGATTAAGGGGAGGAGCTGATGATTAAGGGAAGGGCGCTGTTGATGAACAAGGGGAGGAGCTGATGATTAGGGGAGGATTTGATGAACAAGGGGAGGAGCTGATGATTAAGGGGAGGAGCTTATGATTAAGGGGAGGAGCTTATGATTAAGGGGAGGAGCTGACGATTAAGGGGATGAGCTGTTGATGAAAAAGGGGAGGAGCTGATGATTAAGGGGAGGAGCTGATGATTAAGGGAAGGAGCTGTTGATGAACAAGGGGAGGAGCTGATGATTAAGGGGAGGATTTGATGAACAAGGGGAGGAGCCGATGATTAGGGGAGGAGCTGATGATTAAGGGAAGGAGCTGTTGATGAACAAGGGGAGGAGCTGATGATTAAGGGGAGGATTTGATGAACAAGGGGAGGAGCTGATGATTAAGGGGAGGAGCTGATGATTAAGGGGAGGAGCTTATGATTAAGGGGAGGAGCGGACGATTAAGGAGATGAGCTGTTGATGAACAAGGGGAGGGGCTGATGATTAAGGGGAGGATTTAATGAACAAGGGGAGGAGCTGATGATTAAGGGGAGGAGCTGATGATCAAAGGGATGAGCTGTTGATGAACAAGGGGAGGGGCTGATGATTAAGGGGAGGATTTGATGAACAAGGGGAGGAACTGATGATTAAGATGACGCTAACGACACATTAGGGCTCGCGTTTACGGACTTGCTGGTCTCACTAGGGATAAAGCAAAATGTTATTGGTCCAACTCATCGCCTAAAGCATACACTAGATCTAATTCTGTCTTATGGAATTGAGGTCACTGATGTAGACATTATACCACAAAGTGATGATATTACAGACCACTACCTCTTACTATATAAGCTGTGTTTGCCTGAAATTAGCAGATCCGCTCCGATATATCGCCCTAGTAGAACTATTGTTCCGTCCACTAAAGATGAATTCATAAATAACTTACCTGATCTTTCTCTACTTCGAAATGCACCCGCAAACGCAAATGACCTTGATGTAGTAACCAGCAGTATGGATGCCATCTTTACTAGCACTCTAAATACTGTGGCACCCATCAAACTAAAAAAGGCTAGAGAAAATAAAACTACACCATGGTATAATAGTCATACCCGCGCTCTCAAAACAGCAGCCCGTGCCCTGGAACGTAAATGGAAAAAAACTAATTTAGAAGTCTTTCGAATTGCATACAAAGACAGTATGTCCAGCTATAGGAGGGCTTTAAAATCTGCCAGGGCTGAGCACCTCCGCAAACTGATAGAAAATAATCAAAACAATCCTAGATTCTTATTTAACACCATCGCTAAATTAACAAATAATCGGTCATCTTTGGAACAAAACGTTCCACCGCAAATTAGTAGTGATGACTTCATGAATTTTTTCAGTGATAAAATAGAAGGCTTTAGACAGAAAATAGGAGATATTAAACTTTCTGCACCGCCTTATACTTCAGATCCAGTAAACACGCCTCTGAATCTAAATAACCTACAGTGCTTTAAAATCATAGAACAGGAAGAGCTAGACAAAATTATAAATAGCTCTAAATCAGCTACGTGTATATTGGACCCAATTCCAACAAAGTTACTGAAAGAATTGCTACCTGTTATAGGAGAACCTCTTCTTAACATTATCAACTCTTCTTTATCTTTAGGCCATGTTCCAAATCCTTACAAGTTAGCTGTTATTAAACCTATTATTAAGAAACCACAACTGGAACCCAACAACTTAGCTAATTATAGGCCTATTTCAAACCTTCCATTTATATCTAAAATACTAGAAAAAGTTGTTTCTGCTCAATTCTGCTCCTTTCTGCAGACCAACAATGTTTTTGAAGTGTTTCAGTCAGGTTTCAGAGCTCATCACAGTACAGAAACTGCATTAGTGAAAATAACCAACGATTTACTCTTAGCTGCTGACCAAGGGTGCATCTCGCTATTAGTTCTACTCGATCTTAGTGCGGCATTTGACACCATTGACCATGGTGTCCTCATTAATCGCTTAAAGTCTACAGGTGTCCAGGGACATGCCCTACAATGGTTTAAGTCATACTTATCTGACCGTTACCAGTTTGTAAATATAAATGGACAGCCTTCACAAATCAGCCCAGTAAAATACGGGGTGCCTCAAGGATCAGTTTTAGGCCCTTTACTGTTTACAATATACATGCTACCCCTGGGAGACATTATTAGAAGACATGGGATCAGCTTTCACTGCTATGCAGATGATACTCAATTATATATTTCAACTAAACCTGACGAGACGTCTAATCTGTCCAAGCTAAC
>NC_079452.1:23860316-23862816 GCF_903798145.1 Danio aesculapii | reverse complement strand
TTTAAAAATTGTGTAATTTTCAGTGATTATAATAAATATTTTTCAGTATTAAAAATGAAAGCTAATATTTTCAGATTTTTAAAAAGATATCACTGATAAATTCATAAAGTATTTAGGACACATTCAGGCAGAATGCATCTTTGTACTTGGAACGCAGCGCTCAGGAACAGTTTAAAACTGTTGTCATGTCAACTTGCCGCAGTAAACAAAGCCTTCAACGCTTGCCCCGCCTTCGCGCTCTTCTTATTGGCCCACTGCTCTAAGAACTGAACACGAATGATTGGTTAAAATCAGCTGTCAATCACTCAGTCAACGCCTCCTGTCTTCAGATGACAGGAGCTACAACCGCGAAAATGTAAAGCGCTGAAGACGAGAGAATGAAAACAACACTGACAGATTTAGTTTTAGAAACACCTAAAGCTACAAATATTGGCACATCTGATTACTGATCATGTGCTGAATGTTAATCCACCAGCTATACTTATTGAAGAGTGGATAAAAGACCTCCATTGGCTTCAAGTCTGCTATGAAAATAACTAGCATTCACTGTAAAGTCTGTGGGATATCTTTTGGGATATCCGTCCGTGTATCTTTTGGTCACTCAATTATGTTATAAAAATGTCTTTTCTTGTGATAACGGGATTTCATTGAGACATATTTTCCTCACGCATGCATATTTATTTTTTTGCTTGTTAGTTTTGATTAGTGTTGATTTTCAAATGCAATAAATCTGTTTATAAAACTTGTAGTAACAGTGCGATAATTGGTGGGAGCCACTAAATTTTGGCTGGTGCGCCTACATTTTTAAAGTTAGAAGCACCAGTGTTACCAAGCAAAAATGTTAATTTCGAGCCCTGTAATCTATAGTAAATATAGTTAAAATATTGTGAACAGCTTAAAAAAGCTATTTTTATTGTTTGTATATGCTTTGGTAGTGGGGGGGTCGCGAGTTCTTGACGATCTTACAATGGGGGTCGCGGGTTAAAAAGTTTGAGAACCACTGAATTACACGACTGTCCATGACCACCAGGGGTGCTGCTGGCTGGTACGGGCCCTGTGACAACAATCTGGTGGTGTCTCGAATTAAAGTGACGATCGGAGGGGGGCCCCAAATTTCTTCCATTTGCCCCAGTTTCATTGAATGTGTGTGTGTGTGTGTGTGTGTGTGTTTAGGTTTTAGTGTTTTATTAAAGATTAATTGTTTTTGTATAAAGTATACACGCTTTTGTCTACTTCATTATCTTACATTTTTTCTTCACTTCCGCCTTTAGTGAAGTTTTTTTTCCCTCTCCGCTGTCTCCACTGGCTTGCATGGTTCAGGATCTGTAGAGCTGCGCATCGATGGATTTGCTCTTCAGTATTTGGACTCTCAGTAGTGATTATTAAACCACACTGAACTGAGCTCAACTGAACTGAACTTAAACACTACAAACTGAACTACACTGTTCCTATTTACTGTGACCTTTTATGTGAAGCTGCTTTGACACAATCTACATTGTATAAGCGCTATACAAATAAAGGGGAATTGAATTGAATTAAATTGAATCCACTCATATTTACTGTAATACTGTACAAGTCATGCCAATAAGGGAGAAACTGAGAGAGACACACACACACCCACAAAGAGAGAGAGAGAGAGAGACACACATACACACAGAGGATCAGATCCAGCCGTGATGACATGCAGATCCTGCAGCTCCACACACACACACACACACACACACACACTCGCAGCAGATGCAGGATGCTGCAAATTACACCTTTGCATGCGAACTGTGAACAGATGTGAGGAGCAATTAGACACACACACACACACACACACACACACACACACACACACACACACACACACACACACGTCAACACAAACAAACATACACACTCAAGACACTCTCATAAACACAAACAAACACACACTCAAGAGACTCACACAAACACAGACAAACTTACACTCAAGACACTCACGCAAACACACACACACACACACTCACACATATATTATCCATGTATAACTTCTATAACATTATATACCTTTAATAACTCTCCAATAGCAGATAATCAGCAGCAGCTCGACACAACACTGTGTGGAGGAGTCAGACTGCAGTGGGTTATGGGTTAAGAGTTTGATCTGATCATATGATCGCTGTAATATCAGTATTCAACACTGTGAGCTGGATATGCAGCCAGTTTTATGGGTGTGAGACACGATCTGCATCCAGAAATGTGAAGGATGTGAAAATGTGAAGAGCAGACGAGGAGAGCCAGATTTAATAATCATAATGATGACGAAGGTGTCTGCTCTTCCTCAGCCACTCACAGCAGTGTTAGAGGTTATTACTCGACCCTGAACCCTTCAGATGCACAATTACTCTACAGAAACACACACACACACACACACACCAGAGAAGAAGCAGAACTCTAAACCGTCATTCACCAGAACAGCAGCACTGAAGAGAAGTAAACACAGCTTCACAACGATACACAACCCAAGACTGAATCC
>NC_079452.1:23790316-23855316 GCF_903798145.1 Danio aesculapii | reverse complement strand
ATAATACAGTTATAATACCATATACCATGATAATACCGTATACTATGATAACTCTATATACAGTAAAGTGATAATACAGTTATAATACCATATATCATGAAAATATTGTATAGTGTGATACTACCGCATAATGTGGTAATACTCTATACAGTTATAATACCATATACCATGATAATATTGTATAGTGTGATACTACCGCATAATACGGTAATACTCTATACAGTTATAATACCATATACCATGATAATATTGTATAGTGTGATACTACCGCATAATGCGGTAATACTCTATACAGTTATAATACCATAAACCGTGATAATACCGAATAATGCGACAATACTGTATAACTTGATAATACTGTATTACGTGATAATACTTTATACAGTTATAATACCATATAACGTGATAATACCATATACCATGATTATACCGTATAACGGGATAATATTGTATAACTCGATAATACTGCATTACGCGATAATACTCTATACAGTTATAATACCATATACCGTGATAATACCGTATAACGGGATAATACCGTATAACTTGATAATACTGTATTACACAATAATACTCTATACAGTTATAATACCATATACCGTGATAATACCGTATAACGGGATAATACCGTATAACTTGATAATACTGTATTACGCAATAATACTCTATACAGTTATAATACCATATACCGTGATAATACCGTATAACTCGATAATACTGTATTATGCGATAATACTTTATACAGTTATAATACCATATACCGTGATAATACCATATACCGTGATAATACCGTATAACGATATTAATGATAATACCGTATAACACGATAACAATCTATACAGTTATAATACCATATACCATGATAATATTGTATAGTGTGATACTACCGCATAATGCGGTAATACTCTATACAGTTATAATACCATAAACCGTGATAATACCGAATAATGCGATAATACTGTATAACTTGATAAAACTGTATTATGCGATAATACTCTATACAGTTCTAATACCATATACCGTGATATTACTGAATAACGCGATAATACTGTATAACTTGATAATACTGTATTAAGCGATAATACTCTATACAGTTATAATACCATATACCGTGATAATATTGTATAGTGAGATACTACCCCACAATGCGGTAATACTCTATACAGTTATAATACCATAAACCGTGATAATACCGAATAATGCGATAATACCGTATAACTCGATAATACTGTATTACGTGATAATACTTTATACAGTTATAATACCATATACCGTGATAATACCGTATAACGGGATAATACCGTATAACTCGATAATACTGCATTATGCGATAATACTCTATACAGTTATAATACCATATACCGTGATAATACCATATAACGGGATAATACCGAATAACTTGATAATACTGTATTACGCAATAATACTCTATACAGTTATAATACCATATTCCGTGATAATACCCTATAACGGGATAATACCGTATAACTCGATAATACTGTATTACACGATAATACCTTATACAGTGATAATACCATATACCGTCATAATACTGTATAACGAGATAATACCGTATAACTTGATAATACTGCATTACACGATAATACTCTATACAGTTATAATACCATATACCGTGATAATACCCTATAACGGGATAATACCGTATAACTCAATAATACTGCATTATACGATAATACTCTATACAGTTATAATACCATATACCGTGATAATACCATATAACGGGATAATACCGAATAACTTGATAATACTGTATTATGCAATAATACTCTATACAGTTATAATACCATATACCGTGATAATACCCTATAACGGGATAATACCGTATAACTCGATAATACTGCATTATGCGATAATACTCTATACAGTTATAATACCATATACCGTGATAATACCATATAACGGGATAATACCGAATAACTTGATAATACTGTATTACGCAATAATACTCTATACAGTTATAATACCATATACCGTGATAATACCCTATAACGGGATAATACCGTATAACTCGATAATACTGCATTATGCGATAATACTCTATACAGTTATAATACCATATACCGTGATAATACCATATAACGGGATAATACCGAATAACTTGATAATACTGTATTACGCAATAATACTCTATACAGTTATAATACCATATACCGTGATAATACCCTATAACGGGATAATACCGTATAACTCGATAATACTGTATTATGCGATAATACCTTATACAGTTATAATACCATATACCGTCATAATACTGTATAACGAGATAATACCGTATAACTTGATAATACTGCATTACACGATAATACTCTATACAGTTATAATACCATATACCGTGATAATACCCTATAACGGGATAATATCGTATGACTCGATAATACTGTATTACACGATAATACTCTATACAGTTATAATACCATATACTGTGATAATACCGTATAACAGGTTAATATCGTATAACTCGATAATACTGTATTACACGATAATAATCTATACAGTTATAATACCATATACCGTGATAATACCGTATAACGGGATAATATCGTATAACTCGATAATACTGTATACACGATAATACTCTATACAGTTATAATACCATATACCGTGATAATACCGTATAACAGGTTAATATCGTATAACTTGATAATACTGTATTACACGATAATACTCTATACAGTTATAATACCATATACCGTGATAATACCGTATAACAGGTTAATATCGTATAACTCGATAATACTGTATTACGCAATAATACTCTATACAGTTATAATACCGTATAATGCGGTAAAACACTTTACAGTAATAAAACAATACACCGTGATAATACCGTATAACGTGATAATACTCTATAGAGCTATAATACCATATACTGTAATAATACTATATACTGTGATAATACCGTTTACCATAATACCGTGTACCATAATACCGTGTACCACAATAATACAGGATACTGTGATGATACAGGTTATGTTATTACCATATGCAGTGATAAAAGCTTCAACAGTTAATTGCATCAAGACAAGGTCATACCAGCTGAAGCCTACACGAGTATAACATGAGCATGTCTCTCTCTGGCCATCTCCACCATAAACCCCAGTGACTGCTGGGATTGTTTACAGAGTCCATCAGTTCTGGGACATCCAGCAGCATCAGGATGAAACTCATTTGGTAAAGAGCAGTTTCATTCTGCGGTCGCACAAAGCACAGCCACATTTGTTCATTCAGCAGATGCAGCGCAGCACTTCACCCTAAACTAACCATATAATCATCTGTAATTAGGACAGGATAATGAACAGAGCCGTCAACTCAGAACAGGGACGAGGAAACATTTCTATCTGTTGACATCGGTGAGATCCAGTCAGAAACTCTGCAGTGTTGAATATTGTGTGACCCGAACTCATCCTGGAAAACACAAAGAAAACGCCTCGAGACTGCAGAAAACAAGAGCCAGAGCAGAGGCTTGAACTGGATTCAGATGTACACCAGTGATGTTTACCACTGATAAAGAAGCAAGGGTGAGAGGAAAACTGACGTTTAAAGTAGGAACAGAGCATTTGAAGACACTTATAGAGACAGCTCACCCAAATCGAACAGTTCCTCCTCATTTCCTCACACTCAATTGCCTGTAAACCTTTCTTCACACAAAACCAGAGATTCAGGAGAATGCTGGAATTAAAGCTAGTATGGACTTACTATAGGAGTCATTGGCTGTTATTTCCAGCACTCTTCAGAATATTTACTCTAACAGTTTTGGAACATGTGGAGGATGAAGAAATGGTGATAATAGGGCTGCACAATTAATCCTATAAAGATCACGATAACGATATTTGTGTCCCACGATCAATAATTAAATATCGTCAAGATTTTACGGTATAAAGACCAAGCCGTTATTTTAATGGGTGGAGTTTACAGATTGGTACTGCATTACGCATTACTGCGTCTAGATTACAAGTGTATTTTTCTAGGAATGCAATGTTGATCAGATAGCCTTTGGTCCTGTTCAGTCCAAACCTCCCAAGGTAACAACAAACCTCATTAACCACCTTAAAAGCCATCACAAAGTGGCTGTCATCAGTGGGTTAATGAGCTCAGGAGAATTCTGCTTTCCATTATTCTATGCATTACTAACATCACTACACCAGAGAACATCTGTTTTAGAAGTTAACCAAATATCCGCAGAGATTCAGCCGTTTTTCTGACGTGTTTGCCACTCATGTAGACAGAAGACTGTACCCTATTGTTTTGATGTAAAAAAAATTGTGGCCCTGTTCACGCAGGTATACAGGTTCTTATTCATCAATCTGATGCAACTTTTATTATTACGTTTAATAAGAATATATACATATATACATATATAAAGGAATAATCGTGATCAATAATCGTGATTAACATTTTGAGCACAATAATGGTGATTCGCATGTTTTCTTTTATCGTGCATCTCTAGGTTTATATTTTGGGGTGCGCTGTCCCTTTAAGGCAGCAAATATTCAACACTGAAATATTTAAAGTACTGTCAGAGTCCCAGTGAGACATTTAATATAGTAAAAGAGAAATACTGAGGCACTTAAAGTGTGCTTATTATGGATTATCATTAGAAGTTCATATATTCGTTTTGGGACTACTTCAGGACGAATGCAGAGTCAAAATGTTCTCATAATAAGTTCTCATAATCTCATAATAAGCAGTTATTTTACCTTCCTTGCTCAATGACTGCATGAACATGTGTCTCCACAGACCAGTCTTACAAACCCCTTACTTAGTATGATGCTAATCGCCTCTGATTGGTCTGTTGATGACCCAGTCTTCGGTGATTGGTCCGATAATGACCCAGTCTCCCGTGATTGGTCCCATGATGACCCAGTCTCCTGTGATTGGTCCCATGATGACCCAGTGACCTGTGATTGGTCCGATGATGACCCAATCTTCTGTGATTGGTTTGCTGATGACCTAGCCTGCTTTGATTGGTCTGAGTCTTTTACAATTGGTCCGATGATGACCCAATCTTCTGTAATTGGTCCAATAATGACCCAGTCTCCTGTGATTGGTCCAATGATGTGGGTCATCATTGGACCAATTACAGAAGATTGGGTCATCATCGGACCAATTGTAAAAGACTCAGACCAATCAAAGCAATCCTGTGTCCTGTGATTGGTCCAATGATGACCCAGTCTCCTGTGATCGGTCTGATGTTGACACAGTCTTCTGTGATTGGTTTGCTGATGACCCAATCTGCTTTGATTGGTCTGAGTCTTTTATAAGTGGTCCGATGATGACCCAATCTTCTGTGATTGGTCCAATGATTACCCAGTCTCCTGTGATTAGTCAAATGATGACCAAATCTTCTCTGATTGGTACGATGATGACCCAGTCTCATTGGTACGATGAAGACCCAGTATCCTGTGATTGGTTTGCTGATGACTTAGCCTGCTTTGATTGGTCTCAGTCTTGTATAATTAGTCTGATGGTGACCCAGTCTTCTGTAATTGGTCTGTTGATGAACCAATTTTCTGTGATTGGATTGCTGATGACACAGTCTGCTGTGATTCATCCGATGATTGACCAGCATGCTGTGATTGGTCTGATGATGACCCAGTCTGCTATGTGTGGTCTGAAGATGACTCAGTCTGCTTTAATTGTTTGTTGATGACCCAGTCTGCTGTGATTGGTCTGATTGGTCTGACTTCCATGGCAGTATTTTTCCAACATTCTCCAGGAAATCTTGTTTTGTGTTCAATAGAAGAAAGAAATGTGTAGAAGTTCAGACCCACTTGAGTGTGAGTAAATGCCTTTTTATTTTAGGGTGAACTGACCCTTTAAAGTAGCAATGCTCAAACACTACCACTAGTGATAGAGCAGCAGTTAATGTTCATTCATTCATTCAGCTTAGTCCCTTTATTCATCAAGGGTCGCCACAGAGGATTGAACCACAAATTATTCCAGCATATGTTTTACACAACGGATGCCCTTCTAGCTCAACCCAGTACTGGGAAACACCCATACACACTCATACACTAATGCCTATTTAGTTGATCAGTTCCCCTATAGCGCATGTGTTTGGACTGTGGGGGAAACCGGAGCACCCGGAGGAAACCCACACCAACACAAGGAGAACATGCAAACTCCACACAGAAACACCAACTGACCCAGCTGAGACTCGAACCAGTGACCTTCTTGCTATAAGGCCACAATGCTAACCACTGAGCCACCCGCACTTAATATTTAAAGCAGAACTAGAGCAATATTAAGCAGCATCAGAGACGTTTATACCCAAATCTACCGGACAGTCCGTTGCTATTTGTTAAGATCGATGAGATCCAGTCAGAAATTCTGCAGTGTTCAGTATTGTGTGACCCGAACTCATCCTGGAAAACACACACACACACACACACACACACACACACACACACACACACACACACACACACACACAGAGTCAAAACGCCTCAAGACTACAGAAAACAAGAGCCAGACCAGATATAATGCTGCACAGGATTCAGGATGAACCCCTTCAGCTTTTGCACGATAATAGGAGCTGTAAACATCTTCCTGTGCGACACACACACACACACACACACACACACGCACACACACACACACACACACACACACACACACACACACACACACACACACACACACACACACACACACACACACACACACACACTGTAAAAAGCTATTTACTTTACTTCTTGCCTTAAAAGTGACAATTTGACTTGAAAGTGAGTGAACCTGTTGTAACTTGGAACAGTAAAGTTGGTTTAACTTAATTTTTATAATTACGCTGATAGTTTATTTACTTCAAATGCTAAGGCAATGGGCTTACTCACTTTTTAATTAAAGTCAACTAATCTAACGATGACCCAGACTTCTGTGATTCATCTGAGTCTTCATTGACTGGCCCGATGATGACCCAGATTAAGGACATTTTCATAGTAAATCCTCTAATATTTGTTCTTCTGGATAAAGTCTGATTTGTTTTATTTCAGCTAGAATAAAAGCCGTTCTTAATGTTTTTAAAGCCATTTTAAGGTCAATATTATTAGCCCCCTTCAGCAATATTAGTATTGGATTGTCTCCAGAATAAACCACTGTTATACAATGACTTGCCTAATTACAACCGCATCACCCAGCAGCCCAAAAGTGGTTACTCACTGAAGATAAGAAGGGCTGAGCCTGGTCAGTACCTGGATGAGAGATCACATGGGTGAGGCCAGCAGGGGGCGCTCAACCTGCAGTCTGTGTGAGTCCTCATGCCCCAATATAGTGACCAGGACACTGCTGTCATATGAGCGCCGTCTTTCAGATGAGACGTTAAACTGAGGTCCTGACACTCTGATGTCGTTAATAATCCCATGGCACTTCTGGTAAAGCCCTTACCCCATCATGGCCTCCCAATCAGCCCCATCCACTGAATTGGTTGTATCAATGTCTCTCCACTCCACCTACAGCTGGTGTGTAGTGAAGCACTGGTGCTGTTGTCCTGTGCACACTGGTGGTCAAGTGGAGAGACCCCCGTCATGATTATGGCTATACGTGATAAATGTGCTATATATACATTTACACATTACTTACTTACCTACTCTAACTTGCCTAATTAACCTAGTTGCGCCTTTAATTGTGACTTTAAGCTGAATACTAGTGTCCTGAAGAGTATCTAGTCAGATATTATGTGCTGTCATCATGACAAAGACAATTAGAAATGAGTTCATTCATTCATTTTCCTTCAGCTTAGTTCCTTTATTCATCAGGGGTCGCCACAGCGGAATGAACCGACAACTATTCTAGCATATGTTTTACACAGCGGATTCCCTACTAACTGCAACCCATCACTGGGAAACACCCATACACACTCATTCACACACACACACACTCATACACTACGGCCAGTTTAGTTGATCAGTTCCCCTATAGCGCATGTGTTTGGTCTGTGGGGGAAACCGGAGCACCCAGAGGAAACCCACACCAACACGGGGAGAACATGCAAACTCCACACAGAAACACCAACTGACTCAGCCTGGACTCGAACCAGTGACCTTCTTGCTGTGAGGCCACAGTGCTAACCCCTAAGCCACCATGTCACCCTAGAAATGAGTTATTAAATCTATTATGTTTAGAAATGTGCTGAAAATCTCTCTGTTAAACAGAAAATGGGGAAAAATATAGAAGAATTCTAATTTAAGAGGAGGCTGAATAACTCGGACTCTATGCTGGAATCTGGTTGTGGTGCTGTCGTATCCCACAGCAGTAGTTTTGAAGGTGCAGTTTCTTCATTCTCCACATGACATTGTCTTTAGCTCAGCTGTTTTATGAGGGATGTTTAGTGAAATGAGAGAGTAAATCTACATGGTTTCCCTCAGGCTGCGAGCGCTGGGAACGTTTGATGTGTGGAGAGCTGCGTGGTCCAGGTGTGTACCGCGGTACACTCACCCCCTATACACAAACAGGAAAAGTGAGCGAGAGCTTGACCTTGTGCAGTAAACGGCCCTCTGTTTATCCTCCTCAATTGTGGCCCGCCTCGTCAGATTTATTACCCCACAGATTCACCATCAGCCTTTGAATTCGGCTGCGGCTTTGATGTTGGACGCCACGACAACGACCAATCACAGAGCGGAGCCTTCAGATCTCACGGCGAGACTCTGGAGAACGGCCTGTGGTTTTATTTTACAGTGACTTTCTGTGTGCAGATCTCGCAGGATCTCTCAATTTGGAATGTTGTGGAGATACAATCAGTTAAAGGCCACCTATTATGCAGGAATTACTTTTCCAAGTGGTTTAAACCCAGCAGAGTGTGTGTGTGTGTGTGTGTGTGTGTGTGTGTGTGTGTGTGTGTGTGTGTGTGTGTGTGTGTGTGTGTGTGTGTGTGTGTGTGTCAGCAGTGTGTGAATATCTCCAGTCTCTAATGCTAATCATGAATTAATTGTGTTTATTATAATCAGACATGATGAGTGAAACACTTTGATTGACATTCTCTCTTTGTACGTGTCATCAGAGGGGGAAAGCCCCGCCCACTAGTGCCCATCTCTCCATCTCATTAGCATAAACAGCAGCCCTGAGTGAGAAGCAGCCGTCTGTCCATTAGCCATTAGAGTGTTTGAGCTGCTGAAGATAATGTCAGCATAGACTAAGAGGATTCTAGATGTCCATGTCTCCTTTCTAGACTTTTCCCTAATTTACATCTGCCGCTATGGTAGCTCCGCCCTCTTCTGAAAAGAGCACAATCTCATTTGCATTTAAAGTGACAGTCACCAAAACACCACAGTTAAGATCAAAGTCTGAGAGGGACAGTTTCAGAGAGTTAAAAACATTATCTGTGTGCTATTCTCAGCTCAAATACACACACACACACACACACACACACTGTACAGACAGCAGAGACACAAGTGTGTTGAAAACACACTCTCTCTCTCTCTCTCTCTCCTGCATCCAGCTGAATGTGTGAGGCGTAACAGTAGAGAAGTGAGGTCAGAGAGAGGTTTTCTTCAGAGATCGTGCAGCGTTCACTAACTGCAGGAGATGTGGAGCGCACTGAAGCTCTCTGCGTCACACTGGAGGATTCTCTAAAACCCTCAGGAATCAAACACACGTCCACCAACACAAGTAAGTGGCTTTAAGAGCTCTTCTCACTGAATTATATAGCATTTCAAACCAGTGTATTCTGTGTGAACATAATCTGGTAGAGAGCGATGAACATAAGATCTAAAGTAGTGCTACTGTGACATTTACAGTAGACACAACAGTAATCAAACATTTCAGGCCAAATATTAAAGTATTTTAAACTATTTTACAAATATTTAGCTATATTAAAAGTAATGAAAGAGTTAATAAAGACATTTAAAGAGGAGTAGATCAAAACAGAAACCTTTTAAATAAGAATAAACACAGTCAAATAAAGCAGTGAAATGAAAACAGATATACAGATGAATAAATACTATAGTGATTTATATTAAATACTATACTACAGTACTTTCTACTGTACATTTTATAGTATCCACAACTCTTAGTTGATAAATGTTCCAGCATACTGTAGTATCAACAAGAAGCACTGGTAGTTTATTATAGTAAACTGTGGTGTATTGTAGTAAAATATACCCTATAGTTGTAGAAAACTACAGTATTGGCTTATTTATGTTACTGTAGTTGTGGTGTTACCATAGTAACTGTACAATCACATCACATTAACTAGATATTAAAGTTTGAGGACAAACTTTATGGTGGCTTGAAAAGCCGAGTCTAAAAGTTTGAAGTCGTTTTAAAGTGTAAACTAGCATGATTCTAGCATGGACTAGCATGATTCTAGAATGAATTAGCATGTAACTAGCATGATTCTAGGATGAATTAGCATGATCCTAGCATGAATTTGCATGTAACTAGCATGATTATAGCATGGATTAGCATGTATTAGCATGTTGTTAGCATGATTCTAGCATGAATTAGCATGATTCTAGCATGAATTAGCATGTAACTAGCATGATTCTAGGATGAATTAGCATGATCCTAGCATGAATTTGCATGTAACTAGCATGATTATAGCATGGATTAGCATGTATTAGCATGTTGTTAGCATGATTCTAGCATGAATTAGCATGTTTCTAGCATAGTTCTAGCATGAATTAGCATGTTATTAGCATGATTCTAGCATGAATTAGCATGTTTCTAGCATAGTTCTAGCATGAATTAGCATGTTATTAGCATGATTCTAGCATGAATTAACATGTTACTGGCATGATTATAACATGAATTAGCATGTTACTAGCATGATTCTAGCATGAATTAGCATGTTATTAGCATGATTCTAGCAGGAATTAGCATGTAACTAGCATGATTCTAGCATGAATTAGCATGTTACTAGCATGTTTCTAGCACGAATTAGCATGTTGTTAGCATGAATTAGCATGTTTCTAGCATGATTCTAGCATGTTACTAGCATGTTACTAGCATGTTTCTAGCATGAATTAGCATGTTACTAGCATGATTCTAGCATGAATTAGCATGTAACTAGCATGATTCTAGCATGAATTAGCATGTTACTAGCATGTTTCTAGCATGAATTAGCATGATTCTAGCATGAATTAGCATGTTACTAGCGTGTTTCTAGCATGAATTAGCATGTTTCTAGCATGAATTAGCATGTTATTAGCATGAATTAGCATGTTATTAGCATGATTCTAGCATGAATTAGCATGTTACTAGCATGAATTAGCATGTTATTAGCATGATTCTAGCATGAATTAGCATGTTACTAGCATGATTCTAGCATGAATTAGCATGATTCTAGCATGAATTAGCATGTTACTAGCATGATTCTAGCATTAATTAGCATGTTACTAGCATGTTTCTAGCATGAATTAGCATGTTACTAGCATGATTCTAGCATGAATTAGCATGTTACTAGCATGATTCTAGCATAAATTAGCATGTTATTAGCATGATTCTAGCATGAATTAGCATGTTACTAGCATGATTCTAGCATGAATTAGCATGTTACTAGCATGAATTTGCATGTAACTAGCATGATTATAGCATGGATTAGCATGTATTAGCATGTTGTTAGCATGATTCTAGCATGAATTAGCATGATTCTAGCATGAATTAGCATGTAACTAGCATGATTCTAGGATGAATTAGCATGATCCTAGCATGAATTTGCATGTAACTAGCATGATTATAGCATGGATTAGCATGTATTAGCATGTTGTTAGCATGATTCTAGCATGAATTAGCATGTTTCTAGCATAGTTCTAGCATGAATTAGCATGTTATTAGCATGATTCTAGCATGAATTAGCATGTTTCTAGCATAGTTCTAGCATGAATTAGCATGTTATTAGCATGATTCTAGCATGAATTAACATGTTACTGGCATGATTATAACATGAATTAGCATGTTACTAGCATGATTCTAGCATGAATTAGCATGTTATTAGCATGATTCTAGCAGGAATTAGCATGTAACTAGCATGATTCTAGCATGAATTAGCATGTTACTAGCATGTTTCTAGCATGAATTAGCATGTTGTTAGCATGAATTAGCATGTTTCTAGCATGATTCTAGCATGTTACTAGCATGTTACTAGCATGTTTCTAGCATGAATTAGCATGTTACTAGCATGATTCTAGCATGAATTAGCATGTAACTAGCATGATTCTAGCATGAATTAGCATGTTACTAGCATGTTTCTAGCATGAATTAGCATGATTCTAGCATGAATTAGCATGTTACTAGCGTGTTTCTAGCATGAATTAGCATGTTTCTAGCATGAATTAGCATGTTATTAGCATGAATTAGCATGTTATTAGCATGATTCTAGCATGAATTAGCATGTTACTAGCATGAATTAGCATGTTATTAGCATGATTCTAGCATGAATTAGCATGTTACTAGCATGATTCTAGCATGAATTAGCATGATTCTAGCATGAATTAGCATGTTACTAGCATGATTCTAGCATTAATTAGCATGTTACTAGCATGTTTCTAGCATGAATTAGCATGTTACTAGCATGATTCTAGCATGAATTAGCATGTTACTAGCATGATTCTAGCATAAATTAGCATGTTATTAGCATGATTCTAGCATGAATTAGCATGTTACTAGCATGATTCTAGCATGAATTAGCATGTTACTAGCATGTTTCTAGCATGAATTAGCATGTTACTAGCATGATTCTAGCATGAATTAGCATGTACTAGCATGTCTCTAGCATGAATTAGCATGTTACTAGCATGTCTCTAGCATGAATTAGCATGTTTTTAGCATGAATTAGCATGTTTCTAGCATGAATTAGCATGTTATTAGCATGATTCTAGCATGAATTAGCATGTTACTAGCATGTTTCTAGCATGAATTAGCATGTTACTAGCATGTTTCTAGCATGAATTAGCATGTTACTAGCATGATTCTAGCATGAATTAGCATGTTACTAGCATGATTCTAGCATGAATTAGCATGTTACTAGCATGATTCTAGCATGAATTAGCATGTTACTAGCATGAGTCTAGCATGAATTAGCATGTTACTAGCATAATTCTAGCTTGGATTAGCATGTTACTAGCATGATTCTAACATGAATTAGCATGTTACTAGCATGTTTCTAGCATGAATTAGCATGTTACTAGCATGATTCTAGCATGTTACTAGCATGTTTCTAGCATGAATTAGCATGTTACTAGCATGTTACTAGCATGATTCTAGCATGAATCAGCTTTTTTCTAGCATGAATTAGCATGTTGTTAGCATGATTCTAGCATGAACTAGCATGTTACTAGCATGACTAGCATGTCACTATCGTGTTGCTAGCACCTTTCTAGCAAGATTAGCATGTCAGTAGGATGTTAAAACTGTTAGCGTGTGTTAGAATAGCTAGTCACAGTCTCTGGGACAGTTGCTAGGGTGCTGAAATTGGTTGCTAGGGAGTGGCTAGTAAGTTTAAAGGTAATCAGTGATTGGCTGCTGGCTAGACTGAGTTGAATGAGGCCAGACTCTAGTCTGTAGGACAGTCTGATGCAGAGTTATGAGCTCACAAAGGTTGATCCAATGTTAAGTAATTGGGAGTCTTTTACAATGGAAGTCTATGGGACAGTTGTTAGGGTGCTGTAAGTGGTTGCTAGGGAGTGGCTAGTAAGTTAAAAAGTCATCAGTTATTGGCTGCTGGCTAGACTGAGTTAAATGAGTCCAGTTAGAAGTCTGTAGGACAGTCTGATGCAGAGTTATGAGCTCACAAAGTTTGACCCAATGTTAAGTCAATGGGACTTTTGGGATTTTTCTGGGTCGTTTTTCGGAAAACCCAAGGTCGGATCAGTTAGAAAAGATATAGCAACCCGAGTCAGACCAGTTTGAAGGTTTGACGAAAGTTTGAAGTATGTAGCTTGAAAGGCCTAGGAGGAGATACACTTAGAAATTAGTCTCAGAAGAAGAAGAAGAAGAAGAATAATAATAAGTTTAAGATAGATAACAGTATGCTGGCTTTTCAAGCCACCATAATTACAGTACTTCACCATACTATAGTTCAAAAACACCTCAGTATTTATTGTGAATCACTATCACAAGGGAAATGAAATGAGATATTTCAGATAGGAATAGAAACAACTTTGGCACAATAATAATAATAATAATAATAATAACTATGATAATAATAATAATAATAATAACTATGATAATAATAATAATAATAATAATAATAATAACTATGATAACAATAATAATAATAATAACAATAATAATAATAACTATGATAATAATAATAATAATAATAACTATGATAATAATAATAATAATAATAATAATAATAATAATAATAATAATAATAACTATGATAATAATAATAATAACTATGATAATAATAATAATAATAATAATAATAACTATGATAATACTAATAATAATAATAACTATGATAATAATAATACTAATAATAATAATAACTATGATAATAATAATAATAATAATAACTATGATAATAATAATAATAATAATAACTATGATAATAATAATAATAACTATGATAATAATAATACTAATAATAATAATAACTATGATAATAATAATAATAATAATAACTATGATAATAATAATAATAACTATGATAATAATAATACTAATAATAATAATAACTATGATAATAATAATAATAATAATAACTATGATAATAATAATATTATTAATAATAATAATAATAAAGCTAAAGCGAGTCATTTGATATAGTGATGAATGGTATGACATTTAAAATACAATAGAAGTACACGGAGATGCTTAAAGTAGCAATAACGTAATGTCTTATAGTAGTGATAGAACAAAACTGTAATGTTTAGACTAGTAACAGAGGCTTTTGAAGACACTTGAAATAATAATTGAGCAACAGTGAAATATTTAAAGTTCTCAAAGTGACAGAGATGAAAGAGAAACACTGAGAAAGCATTAAAGCAGCAGTACTCAAACACTTACGCTGACATTAACACACCAAACCTCTCTTATGTTGAACGCAAATATTTCTGCCAATGGTCCAGAATGCATGGCATGGATAAAAATGATTATATTTTCAGTCACACTTTACAATATAAATAATAACAAAATTAAAATACAGTTTACTTTATAATAATGGTTACATTAGGTATTATATTTACTAACATTAATGATGAACAACACTTTCACTTTCACAATTAACAGCATTTGTGAATCATTATTAAAATCTAAATTATTGCTTCTTAACACGCACTGTGAGTTAACAAACTAATAATGAAGTATTTTCATTACTAATCATCAATAAATCCTGTAATAAATGTAGCTCATTGTTTTGTTTTCATTGTATTTTATGACAAAAATGAGTAGAATATTAAGTAAAGATCACAATCCTCAAAGGTGTTTTCGAACATTTCCATCCTAACATCAGAACTGCAGTATTGATTATTAATGTGTATTGGTGATTCTCTGGATGATTGATTGATTCTCTGGATTTTGATTAGTGTAAATCCATAGATTTCAGATTTTCTAATGGTTGTCTCTCAGGCAAGTATTGTCCTATTAGACCACACATCACTGGAACGATTATTAATTCAGCTTTCAGATAATGCACAAATTCACTTCTGAAGGTTTTGTGCTGCAGGGTTACAAATAGAGTAAGCTCAAATAGAGCAATAGTCGGACAATTAAAGTAAAATAAGAACAGATGTTGTATGTGTTAGGTGTGTGTGTGTGTGTGTGTGTGTGTGTGTGTGTGTTTTCTTCTTCCCCAATACTATTATTTGATCATCATCATTATTATTGTTACTATTATTATCATCATTACCTCATTATTATTGATATTACTGTTGCAATAACAGATTATTACTAGCAAGTCTCTCATATAATATCTCTACTGAAAGACAGAGAATATTCCTCTACACACTGTATTGTACATAAATCAGATCAACATTTTCATATTAGTCAATAATATTACTGTAAAAACTGAAGAAATATAGATTTACACACATTTACTCCAGTAAATAAACAGAATTAATGATGAGCTAATACTCTGCAGAATTCTGCACGCGCAGAGTCCGTGTGGACCTAATCATCGGTTATAAAGCTTTATAAGTTTCTTTACTCTGTTAAACACAAAAGAAGATATTTTGAAGAATGCTGATTGCTGTAACCACTGACTTCCTTAGTATTTGTTTTTCCAAGTCAATGGTTACAGGTTTTCAGCATTCTCCAAAATATCTCCTTTTGTGTTCAACCGAGTAAAGAAACTGTTTAGAAAGGTTTAGAAACTGTTTGGGTGAACGATCCCTTTAAAACAGTATCAGAAAATGCCCAGTATTGGACAGTTGGATCTAATTCTGCATACTGTGTTGATTTAGTTCTCTTTTATCATTGTTTTACTACATTTTTTATCATTTCAATTCTTTGTTGTTTATTTATTATTGCATATTTTAGCTTTTATCTCTTATGATTATCCTGTGATTATTTTAAAGGAGACCTAATGTGTCTAGAGAGTGTGTGTGTGTGTGTGTGTGTGTGCGTGTGTGTGTGTGTGTTTGAGCTGAGAATACCCCTCAGATAATGTTCTCCAGCTCTCTGAAACAGACCCTTTCAGGCTGTGATCCTAATCGTGGTGTTTTGGTGACTGTCGCTTTAAATGCAAATCATGCTCTTTAAAAGAGGGCGGAGCTATAAAAGCCTATGTGTCAGCATAGTGACAGATGTAAAACAGCAGTGTGTGTGTGTGGTCAGGTGTGCATGTATGCTTCAGTGTGAGTGTGTGCTTCAGTCTTCTGTCAGTCTATGTCGCTCCTGTCGCTGCTTCATCTAGAACTCCACATCTAGAATCCTCTTAGTCTATGCTGACATTATCTTCAGCAGCTCAAACACTCTAATGGCTAATGGACAGACGGCTGCTTCTCACTCAGGGCTGCTGTTTATGCTAATTAGATGGAGAGATGGACACTAGTGGGCGGGGCTTTCCCCCTCTGATGACACGTACAAAGAGAGAATGTCAATCAAAGTGTTTCATTCATTAAGTCTGATTATAATAAACACAATTAATTCATGATTAGCATTAGAGACTGGAGATATTCACACACTGCTGACACACACACACACACACTCCCTCTCTCTGTATAATAGACGTCCTTTAATGGCTCGGAATCAGCATCATGTGTGAAATGTGCATTATTAATGACCTTTTCTGTGTTGTGAGGAGCTGGAGCTGCAGCAGGAGTCCAGCATTCGCGTCTCCCTCTGAGGATTAAACTGAAGTTCTGAGCGGGACTGACGATCCGGAGTTCTGCTTGAGTGTGTGTGTGCATCATGAACTGCCGGATAAACGCAGTATAATGCGGCTATGGACGCTGCCATGGAAGCTGCTGCAGGTGCTGCTGGTGTTCAGCCGTGTGTGTGTGTGTGCGTGCGACGGAGAGCGACACACACGGAACTACGACTACATGGAAGGAGGAGACGTGCGGATCCGCCGCCTGTACAGCCGCACGCAGTGGTTTCTGACCATCGACGAGTACGGCAACATCAGCGGGACACAGGATCCAAACAACTGCTACAGTAAGACAACAGTAAACCTGCATTACAAACACTACACTGACATACAGTACACCGTGTGTTTAGGGGAAGTTACTTTAGAGAGTAACGGATGACAATATTGAGTTACTCCCCGTTTCTTCCATGTGTTCAGAATATTTATATTAAGATATTGATATTTTTAATTCAGCTATTTGTTTATTAAAAGTGAATTAACTAAACTAAAAAATAACCTGCATTACATTTTCTTAAAGTAACTGAAATATTATTACTTCATTTTTAAAAGTAATGCGTTACTTTATACTCCTTACTTAGAAAGTTATAGTATTGCGTAACGCATTACTCGTAATGCCCTCAACACTGATCATGACAATATACAGTGCTCAGCTGAAATGTTATTTTGGATAATGATGATTAGAGAATATTCAGAGGAGTGTTTGTACCGTTCACCCAGGTGGAGAAAAGTGCACTAATATACTATTTAAGTAGACTTACATTTAAGTAGACTTCCATAATGCGCTTAAAGTGCTCTACTTTCTGACTAATGTACTTCATGTACTAAAAGTTCATCTTTAATAATACTAAAAGTAAACTCAACTCAACAAGATAACTAACTGTGCTCAACTGTGCTATTTTGATGTACCATGTAGATCAGGGGTTTTCAAACTGGTGAACATTGAGGTGTGCACTCGGGTAAATTATGATGAGGATTTTCATGTGTTCACTAGAGGGAATAATAATAATAATAATAATAATAATAATAATAATAATTAATAATTAATAATAATAATAATATGATTAATGTTAGCTCCACAGCTAACTATCAGGCACCTGTAGAGTTAATGCGTTCCAGTAAAACATACACAGATAAAATGGAGCGTGTGCTTTTTAAAACTAATGACGGTGAATGAATGAAAGTCAAACCGGTGAGCCGACTGAAAAAATAGTGCCCTTCTGGATCAAATCAGCAGGATACCCTACTGGAGCTTTCACTAATTTGAAGACACTGACTATGTTTACATGGACATCAGTAACAGTTATTTGCCTTAATCTGAATTAGACAATAATATGATTACGTGAAGTGCTTTATGAATGTTGGGTCACCAGGCTATTCCCGTCTGCAGTCTCTCGTGTAATTTTAGGCGTTTCATCTTTAATTTCTTGACTTTAACTGCAGTTTGGCAGCTTAACTTTCACTCATGAACATTTCATTCATGCCCCCGTGACTAAGTGAGGTATTAGATGTGAATATGAAGGACTGGTGGAAGAGTGTTGCTTTCTTTGATACCGCACATCGAATGGAAAGAAAAGAAACTTGTGCACTTCTTGATGTGTGTGCATTTGCGGTTCTTTAGTGACAGCCGTGTGTGTGGATCTTGTCACAAAATGCGGCATTAAGTCCTACATGACAGTAATAGTTTGACTGCTGTGTTTACTTCAATAATGTGTCTAATATCTGCAGACTCCACATGTCTTCATTCCATTTCTGTTTAGTTCAGTGATGACTTTAGTCACATTAAGGTCATCAGAAATCTCTGTTTACATGGTGACTCTTAATCAGAGTATTGTCTTAATCATATTAAAATCGTATTAAAGTATTGTTGCCCATGCAAGTGTTCCACTTCACTACACCATCAGAGCTCTGTGATCTTGGCTTTGTGAAGCAGATTTCTCTGTATGTACAGTACATCAGAAGCAAGTATGCTATAGCTCACGCTTATTGGCAGTGGAAGACTATTTACAGTTAGTCGTGTCAGGAATCCGACCACAGATTAGCATGTTGTCCTCTCAGAAACAGGCTCAGCATCACACTGAATCAGGTGAGCTGTATATTTATGTTTCAATGTAATTAATGCTAAACACTTGCAGCAAGTAATATGTGAATGATGTTTGCACATGCATTATGATTTTGAGTGAAATTGGACAAACTTGGGGGGTGTCCTAACAGTTTGAAAGCCCCTGATGTAGATCACAGGTCTCAAACTCCATTCCTGGATCACCGCAGCCCTGCACAGATTAGTTCCAACCCAAATCAAACACAGCTGATCAACTTATCTAGGTGTTCAAGACTACTAGAGACTTTTACGCTGGTTGAGTTGGAGCTATATGCGGAGCTGCGGCCCTCCAGGAATTGAGTTTGACACCACGGATGTAAATGCACTAACGTTGGCTTTTAATGTACTATTTCAGTTTTTTAAAAATGCTTTTAATTCCACTTTTAGTGCAATTAAACCATCTTGTCATGCACTTTAAATATAGTAACTGTACAAATAAAATACACTCATAAATGACTTGAAATATAACATTAATATGCAGACCTGTCATGATCAGGAAATCTGTGCTGTTCAAATGATTCATTCAGAATCACATTCCTCCCTAAAATATCCAGCTGAGGAAACAGCAGGTCTCTGTAGTTTGCAAATGTAGTATGTCCTGATTACATGTATACTGTGCAGAATAATACTACAAATGACCAACTTTCTTTTGATTTTTCTCGTACATTAAATAAAAAAACCCAACATAATAATCTGTGTGTAACAGTTGGACTGTGATCTTCAGTTTTATTGTTAGATTAGTTCATCAGTTTTGTCTTTGGTACTGATTAATCTAATGTCTACATTACTGTAAAGCAT
Source organism: Danio aesculapii (assembly GCF_903798145.1). Taxonomy (NCBI): domain Eukaryota; kingdom Metazoa; phylum Chordata; class Actinopteri; order Cypriniformes; family Danionidae; genus Danio; species Danio aesculapii. Next base: position 23,835,151 of record NC_079452.1, on the reverse strand, counting down.
CCTGAAGAGAATATTAATGTAAGAGAGAGATCTGTGAGGGGTCACTCATTTATGCACAACACTGTATTTTGTGTTGCATGATATTGGAATAATCTGGCATTGTCATTTTTTTCTGCAATAGATAAAGTTGAAGACAGAATTATTCGCTCTCCTGTTGATTTCTAATTCTTTTATATTTCTCCCAATTTCTGTTTAACGGAGCAGATTTCTCCAGCACATCTCTAATCATAATAGTGTTAATAACTCATCTCTAATAACTGATTTATTTTCTCTTCCTCATGATGACAGTAAATAATATTAGACTAGATATTCTTCAAGACACTAGTATTCAGCTAGTTAAACATTTACATTTAAAGGCTTCACTAGCTTAATTAGACACGTTTTTTGTGTATTTTCTAAGTATAGAAACAAATAATTCTATAAGTTTGGAGAAAAGCCATCACAAATCTATTTTATTTGTAAATCTTAAATAAAATAATCCCAAAAATTTAAATAAAAGGGACAGTTCACCCAAAAATGTCAATTCTGTCATCATCTCCTCCTCCTTCACTCAGCTTCAGTTTCTTTCTTCTGTTAAACACAAAAGAAGATATTTTGAAGAATGCTGATAGCTGGCACTCATTGACTTCAATACTAATTATTTCCTCTGGAAGTTAATGAGTGTCAGCTTCCATCTTCCTTTGTGTTCAACAGAAGAACTGGTGGTTTAATGTGTTTTTAATGTGCTAAAGCTCTCTGATGGTGAAAGCTGGATATAAATCCACAATTCAGACTGAACTACACAGGTCTGAATGCATTTTGTTTTTAATCATGAGTGCGCATGTGTTGTGGGCTATATGAGCCTCAGATATACAAGAGCAAATGCATAAGCAACGGAAGTTTGTTTTGATTTATTAAAATGTTTTGGTTTTATTTTTGACTGATCAAATTAAATAGTTCAATTAATATCAGATGACACTATTATCAACAGAGACGCAGTGCTGTAGTCTTTCTCTGTGAAAAGAGAGAAATAATAATAGGCAAATACAGCACTTCGGTTGTAAACAAAGGCATGTTGTGTTGTGTTTGGTGTTTTACACTTATTAATGTAAACCCTTTACAGTTTTGAATGTCTCTACGTCAAAAATAGATGTTTATAATGACAGTAATCATTGTGATGAGGTTTTACAGCCTGCATATGCAATCATTTGAATGTCAAATAATATATATAGCTTACCTTTCTGTAAATGATAACATTAATGAAATAAACTGCATTGTGTCTGACGCTTTAGTTGATGTAACCTAGTTGAAGATCAGAATCCTATCCATTAAGCAGAGACGCATTCATGTGGTCAATATAAACGCAAACAAGTCAGATCATGAAGTGGCCGGTTATAAACAAGCTCTAGATGAGGAGGTCATGTCCAGTTTTGTGTGAACTGTCTCTTTTCAATCATCGTGGCTCCAGTGTTTTCTGTCCTCTAATGAATCTAGAAGGAAATGTGGGCGGGGCTTGATTTGCAAATTGATTGGACAATTGGTGGATGTCATGTGAGTGACAGGTTGATCAGACCAATCAGATGCGATGTTCAGATGATGAAGAGAAAGGAGAGGAGTTTCATTCAAGAGTTTAAAGACATAATAATACTAATGCTACTGATGAAAAAACAGAGAGTGTTGTGTGTGAAGCGGTGTGTGTGTGTGTGTGTGTGTGCACTCGGGTTGCAGTGGATTACACTGGAGTGACAGGCGTAAAGAGAAACAGGTGCTCGTGCTGCATTTAGAGCTGGTTTATTTGCCTTCGTTAGAGCAGTTCTTCATTAGTGGTGTTACAGAAAACACACCTCAGACACGAGGCTGTGAGCAGTATTCAAATCATCTGAGTTTAATGATGTTTATTAATGATGTTAATGACGGTTATGTACACAACATCAGCCTCAGGCTTGTTTGGGTTGTAGTTGTTTGACTTGTGTACGAGAAGAGAGCCGGTGTGTGTGTGTGTGTGTGTGTGTGTGTTTGCGTGACGGCATGCATGTCAGCTCCAGAGGGAGAATGATTACGTCATCTGGCGCTGAAAAGAAGAAAAATTGATAGAGCCAGATGTGGCCGACAGCGGCACGCACAGAAGAAGAAGGAGGAGGAGAAGGAGGACAGCGCTGTGGGAGAGCTGAACACCAGACCAGACCAGACCAGACGAGCACTGCCGTGACAACACATTATTATACTGTTAGAGCTGACACACATCTACAGCAAACACTTACAGACACACACACACACACACACACACACACACACAAACACACACACACACATATATATACAGACATATATACACACACACACACACACACACACACACATATATATATATAACTGATGGCCTGGTGTTAGAGTGCAGTAGTTGATCAGTCTGCTGTAGCTCCTCCTCCTCCTCCTCAGTCCAGCATCAGTTTGTCTCGTGAATGACAGACAGGAGTCCTGCACAGCGGTCAGAGGGATTCTGAGCTGTTCTTCTTCAGAATAGTGTTCAGGTCACTACTGATGCTGCTGAAGGAAAACCTTTCCTGACTCGCTCCTCTAAAAACACCCCACAGTGCTCAATAATGTTTGGTTCTGGGTACTGTGCAGGCCATGGCAGATGTTCAACATTACTGTCATCAAACCACTCTGTCTCCAGTCCTGCTGTGTGTATCAATGTATTATCATCCTGATACACACCACCGCCCGGATACAATGTTTGACCCATTGGGTCACATTGTACTACAAAATAGTTGGGTAGCTCTTGGCAGTGACCCAGCACCCATCTAGCACCAGTATTGGGGTTAGGGAGTGCCATGATTATTGAGCCCAAACCATCACTGATCCCCTCCGTGCTTCACTCATCAGCAGTCTGGGTGGTACGCTACTTTGGGGCTTCTCCACACCGTAACTCTCCCAGATGTGTGAAACACAGTGAAGGTGGACTCATCAGAGAACAATATTGTCCACAGGCCAACATTTTAGCTGCTGGCACCATTGAAACAGGCGTTTGGCACTGGCACGAGTGAGTAAAGGTTTGCCTATAGCAGCTGGCCATGTATAAACTGACCCTGTGGAGCTCCAGACCAACAGTTCTGCTGGAAACAGGAGAGTCCAGCTGCACAGTTAATGAAGACTGGCCACCAGGCTGTGCACATTTAGCCATCAAACTAAACTGGCTAATGCTTCAGTTTCATTGTCCATCCCCTGTATCTCTACACACACACACACACACACACACACACACATAAAGATGGCTCTCAGTTGTTTATTAACGCCTGTGACAGTGTTGACATAATATTGACCGTGGATTGTCGCTCTTTGATTCGTACTCTTAGTCTAGACTTCGTGTTCGTAGCTCAGCAGTGATGAAACTGCATTGTGTGTGTGTGTGTGTGTGTGTGTGTACAGTACACCAACCGTACATTTTTAAGTTGTAAACAAACAGACAAAGAAATGTCGTATCGGTGTCTGCTCTAAACGCAGATTTTGGACTTGTAAAACTACAAATAAGTTCTGTTTTTTTTTTTCATGTTTTCTAAGTTTTTAGAATTGGCAAATAAAATATATATATATTGTGATATTGTGTGTAGTGGCATGCTCAATTGAAAGCAAAATTATTCACCCCCTGTGCAATATTTATCTTTTCAAATATATCTCAGATGATGTTTCTCAGATTGAGGAATTTCTCACAGTATTTCCTCTAATATTTGTTCTTCTGGAGAAAGTCTGATTAGTTTTATTTCAGCTAGAATAAAAGCCGTTCTTAATGTTTTTAAACTCATTTTAAGGTCAATATTATTAGCCCCTTCAGCAATATTAGTGTTGGATTGTCTACAGAATAAACCACTGTTATACAATGACTTGCCTAATTACCCTAACTTTACCCTAATTACCCTAGTGAAGCCTTTAAATGTGACTTTAAGCTGAATACTAGTGTCTTGAAGAATATCTAGTCTAATATTATTTACTGTCATCATGACAAAGAGAAAATAAATCAGTTATTAGAGATGAGTTATTAACACTATTATGATTAGAGATGTGCTGAGAAATCTGCTCTCTGTTAAACAGAAACTGGGGAAAGATAGACAGGGGGGCTAATAATTCTGCCTTCAGCTGTAGGTGATGTATATAAGGCTTGTGTTTATCTTGTGTTTGTGAGGATCTCTGTGCAAGCGCTGGTCTGATCCACTGTCTGTGTTTCAGGTGTTCTGGAGATCAGGACGGTTTCTGAGGGCGGTGTTTTGGCCATAAAAGGACTCAAGAGCCAGTATTATATTTCCATGAACCGCAGCGGAATGCTCCAGGGCAAAGTATGAAGCCATCCATCCTGCAAACACACAACAAACACGGCTTTAATCTGACTCCAGATAGCACTTCTGCTGTTTTATGCCTGATTTATGAGTAAACACTGCAGATGCGCTGGACAATTCAGATGCACAAACAAACGGCTGGACTGACGGGGATTTACAGATTTCAGAGTTTGTGGATCTGCATCAAATTAACCTCAGCTAATTTCTGTTACACAACATGACAAAATATGGATGAAAACATGATCATCGTCATTCAGAATAACAGACTTATTTATTAGAAGTCTTATTTTAAACTTCCCTGTTTAACAAAGCAAGGGCGTTTTTCACAGTAACTCCTGTTATTATTATTTATTTGTGGAGAAAATCTTATTTTGTTTAGTTTTGCTGGAACATTTTTAACAAATTAATTAATGAATTATATAAATATTAGTGCTGTGCAAAAATGAATCGCATCCAAAATAAAATTTTTGTGTAAAATTTTCATGTATGTGTGTATCACATCTACATAAATATATATATATATATATATATATATATATATATATATATATATATATATATATATATATATATATATAAATAAAAAAAAAAAAAATAAATAAATAAATATATATATATATATATATATATATATATATATATATATAATATGCTAAAAATATTAAACGTATATGTATAAACTTATAAACGTACATATATATATATAATACACAAAACAAACTTTTATTTTGAATGCATGTGATTAATCTTTGCCCAGCATTAACTAATAGACAGACAGACAGACAGACAGACAGACAGACAGACAGACAGACAGATAGATCAATATTATTATGTAAAATCCTAAAAAACAAAAGTTATTTAATCTTATTAGTTTTCTTTTATGTAAAAACTGCTGTGGTCTATATTAATAGATTAAATCAATTTTTAATAATAATCAATTCAATTATTAACTTTAATAATACTTTTTTCTGGATTGTCTACAGAAAAATCCACTGTTGTCCACTAATTACCCTAATTACCCTAGTTAAGCCTTTAAATGTCACTTTAAGCTGAATACTAGTGTCTTTAAGAATATCTAGTCTAATATTATTTACTGTCATCATGACAAAGAGAAAATAAATCAGTCATTAGAGATGAGTTATTAACACTATTATGATATGAGATGTGTTGAAAACATCTGCTCTCTGTTTAAAGGCTGATAATTCTGACCTCATCTGTGTATTTAATTAATCTGCAGTTTTCAGAAAGGTGATGTCTATATGTATAATACATCTTCAATGAAATGATCTGATCATTACAGTAATGAATCAAACTTCCTGTAGTGTGTATTCTAGTTATCGTGTATATAGTGTGTTTCTACAGTAAGCAAATGAAATGAGATCTGCTTTGTGTTTCCTCTCATCCGATCTCTTCATCTCCACACAGAAAGACTACAACGACAGCTGCGACTTTAAAGAAGTGTTTTTAGAGAACTACTACACGGCCTACTCGTCTGTCAAATGGACTAAAACAGCAGAGAAATGTTCATCTCTCTGTCACAGAAGGGCCGGCCGCTGAAAGGCAAGAAGACGAGGAAAGAGAGCGTCGCTTCTCACTTCATCCCTCGAAAGTGCAGCGAGGACGAGAAGAAGCTGGCGTAGAGACCACATTATCAAGACTCTCTGACGCTCATATACCAGCACATCATGTAAACAAACAGTGTACACAGTTATAAATACTCCTCCATGTTTAGAGATCCAAACTATTTTTATATTTCAGAGAGAATAAGCAGAGCGTCTGTGTTTCTGTCCACTGCACTTTCACCACTTCCAACACAAACGCCAAATAAACAGCGCTGTGTGTGTTCTGTGTGCGCTGTTAAACATCACACACCTCCCGTTTATATCCTTGATTCATATAAATATACATACATACGCCTCATTTAGTTCCAGACATTCCCTTCTCATTTACAGTCCTCAAGTCCTGAAGATAACTGCAGCTTCCTCCTTCAATTTCTACGTCACTGATGCTAAGTGTTTACACAGGGTACTAAATATGACGTTTTACATACAGAACACATCAGTGAAAGTGTGTTAAGTGCTGATGTCAGCCAGTAGGTGGCGCTTTGACAATAACACTACACTTATTAATGAGACGCTTTCACTAAATGACACTAGCTGGGTTTCCATCATTATTTAACAATGCACATTGTAATGTATACCATAAGAAGCAAATGATAGAAGTGCTAAATTTACAATAATATTCCCTTAATTAGCAAACAATTATACATATATATGCACCTAATTTCTTTCATTACACTTGAGGTGGTTTTGGACTTGAGCAAAAAAAAGTTTAATGCAAATAATAGGATACGGAAACACATTTGCTGAATAAACTGTGGTGTAGTGAACATTACACCCATGTGACTCCATTATGCGTGCCCTGTTTACAGCTGGTTGCTAGGTTACCAATACTACAGTCAGCCACTCTAAAAACTTAATGTGAATGCACCTAATTAGGATTTGTCTTTTTTGGTGATCTTTGAAAAGATTTGCTTTATATTCAGATGGAAACCTGGATATCGTCAAACAATAATTCCAGTTTACTGAGATCAGAGAAAGTGTGTAAGAGCACTGTAGTGCTGATGTCTGCCAGTAGGTGGCACTGTGACAGAAACACTACACTTATTAGTGATGTGCTTTCACTAAATGACACTAGCTGGGTTTCCATCATCTTGTGCTGATGCACATTGTAAAGTATACCATAAGAAGCCAATGATAGAAGTGCTAAATTTACAATAATATTCCCTTAATTAGCAAAAAAACAATAATAAATATGCCTTTTTTTATTACACTTGAGGTGGTTTTGGACTCGAGCAGTAAATGTTTAATGCAAGTACAAGAGATGGAAACACATTTGCAGAATTAACTCTTGGGTAACGAACATTACACCTACATGACTCTATTATGCTGGCCTTGTTACAGTTGGTTGCTAGGTTACCAATACTACAGTCAGCTGCTCTAACACCTTAATGTAAATGCATCTAATTCACATTTTGTGGTTTATTGTTGTTGCGAAGTTTGAAAATATTTGCTTCACGTGAGGATGGAAATCCAGCTATTGTCAAACTAGTTCACCGAGATCAGTGAAAGTGTGTAAAAGCGCTGTATTGCTGATGTCTGCCAGTAAATGGCGCCGTTACAGAAACACTACACTTATTAATGAGACACTTTCACTAAATCACACTAGCTGGGTTTCCACATGGGTTTAACACATTGCGTTAATGCTCATATTGAAGTATCACATGAGAAATAATGCATTTTGAATTTAAAAATTATAAATAATAATAATAATTATAATAAAACAACGAAATCGCAAAATTAGAAAAAAAGATTTTACGCTCAGTCGAGTTGATTTTGCTCTTGTGTATGCGAGGATTAATGTAAATAATGAGAAATGGAAACACGTTTGCTGTAACAAGTACCGCACTCATGTGACTCCATTATGCTCGCCCTGTTTACAGTTGGTTGCTAGGTTACCAATACTACAGTCAGCCACTCTAATAACTTGATGGAAACTCGCATTTGTGATTTTTCTGGCACACTTTGAACAGATTTGCTTCGTGTTAGGATGAAAACCCAGCTACTGAGACCAGAGAGCCCCAAACACGACTGCTCCAGTCAAAACACTAAACGAGTTTCCTGCTTGTGAAATGGTGTGGTGAAAACAGCTATTCACAGGAAACAGAACATGTCGTCCTTCATAATCGTACATCTAAACCTGAAATATCTCTGCTTTCTATAATCGATCCCTGAACTGATCTGCATATTGAGATTTTCCCTGTCTGATCAGGATTAAATCAAGTCAAGCCGTGTCCCTCTCCGCCTGGATCAATGCTGGTAAACACATTCTGATGAGATGCCTCATGATGTTTTATGGTATTTCGTTTCCACATAATCTCTCTGACGTGATTGTGTCCATGTGTTGTTGTGTGTTATTTATGATATTTATGTGTCGCTGGCTCTGAATTGTCTGTATTGGGGATCGCTGTGCTGCAAACACACACACACACACACGCACACACACACACCGAGTTTGCAGGACTTCACATTTTGCTGCTAGAAACAAATAAAGTGAAATCGAAGGTTTTATATGATTATAGATCAATCTCAATAAAGTATGTACCTTTGTATGGTGTGGTGTGTTGTGATATTTGTTCACTGCAAAAAAACGCTGTGTAAAACATGTGCTGGAATAGTTGCCGGTTCATTCCGCTGTGGCGACCTCTGATGAATAAAGAGACAAAGCCGAAGGAACGTGAATGAATGAATTTAGTCCATTGAGACTTTAAAAGTCTTGGCTAAAGTGTTATAAAGCCAGAACCAAAGCAGCTCTGCAGATAATCACACTGGAGTAGAGGAAAATCAGAAATGAAAGGTTTGCTAAGTCTTTCTACTTGCCTATAGGCCATTTTGAGGGACGTAAACAATAACATCGGGCCTCCTGTATGTACATCTTTATTTCCCACAGCTTCCAAGAAGATCCACATATTGATAATGAGCTGCTTTAATGTTAAATCATGACTCAATGGCCTCTCGTTATAGTTATGAAATAGTTTGACAAGCAGGAAATGTTCATGGGCCAGTAACATCGCCACACTGCAATGCCCCCCGCTCTCTGATCATTATCTATCGATTATTGATTTGATGATTAGTGTATATTTCAATAATGGAGCGAGTCGAAGCTTGAGGAGTGTGAATGAAACATGATTCCTGTGAAGTGAAGGAGAAATGTGCTTGATGACCACTACACACACACACACACACACACACACTCGTGCAGCTCTCTTCACGGTCTCCCCATCGCTGTAATGATGTTTCTACTGTACAGACTAGGCATGACCAGGGTCAGACAGAATCTGTGGACATTTTTCACTATTTCTGTGCAGAATTGTGTTAAAAATCTGCGGATTTATGCTGAATTATTTTGGGAGTATCACTAAAAACCTGTTATATGAAGTAAAAGTAACCCCTTTTTAACTTGTATTTAATGTCTTCAATGTAAATCCAGTTAGATTCACTTAATCTGGTAAACAAAGCAAGTCTCTCATATAATATCTCTACTGAAAGACAGAGAATATGACTGAACACACTGTATTGTCCATAAATCAGATCAACATTTTCATATTAGTCAATAATATTACTGTAAAAACTGAAGAAATATAGATTTACACACATTTACTCCAGTAAATAAACAGAATCAATGATGGGCTAATGATCTGCAGAATTCTGCGCGCGCAGAGTCTGTGTGTGTCTAGTCATGAGTTGGTGTAAGACTCTGTCAGTACAGTAGCGGTGTTGACGGTGGGATGATTCCTGCTCATCAATCTGCTCTTTTAAATGTCTGAGTAATAAACAACAACTGTCCCCCGCTGAACACAACACACACACACACAGAAAGACATGCTCGCACACACACATGCAGGCACAGGCACAGGCACACACACACACACACACACACACACACACACACACAACCCCCGTCTGACCCAAACAGTTGGAGTAAGGTGAGCGCTTCTGCCAAGTCACGCAAAGTTGGTTTTAGTGGATAATTTGTAACATGTTCTGAATGTAAACAGAGTCTGGCTGAGCGGCGGCTGACTGACACACACACACACACACGCACGCACACGCGCACACACACACACACTTATCAGATAAAAGAGTCACTTCCAGCTGCTCCTAACAGTCAGCCTTTGCATGTGTGTGTGTGTGTGTGTGTGTGTGTGTGTGTGTGTGTGAACACATTTCCATCATCTGTGTGTGACTGTGAACATATTTAAGTTGCGTCCCTGTTATAAACTCATCTCTCCTTCCTTAATCTGTGTGTGTGTTTATGTCTGTGTCTAAGTGTGTCTGTGTGTGTGTGTACGAGAGCATACGTGTGAGCGTGTGTGTCTGTCTGTCTGTACGTTGATTGTGTCTGTGATTAGCTCATCTCTTCTTCATCTGTGTGTGTGTGTGTGTGTGCGTGTGTGTGTGTGTGTGTGTGTGTGTGAGTGAGTGAACACATCTGAGTTGTGTCTCTGTTATAAGCTCATCTCTCCTTCATCTGTGTGTGTGTCCGTGTGTGTGTGTGATGCTAGACTTCAGACAATCTCCAGCCAAATCAACCGGTGAGTGTGTGTGTGAGTGTGTGTGTGTGTGTGTGTGTGTGTGTGAGTGTGTGTGTGTGAGTGTGTGTGTGTATTCTGGCAGTGCAGTGTATAAAGACGTCAGCTGAGTTTATCACAGACCTGAATCTAAACGGAGCTGTTAAAGCCTAAAACAACACACAGATTAAACACACATGACTGAATCCTCTACAGCATCAACACACTCAAGGATATGTTTCAGTAGACGTACAGCGGTGAGTCAAACATAAGAGCATTAGAACATCAGGTATTAATATAGATATGCTGTTGTTGCTTTACTTTTCCTCCATTTAAAGGCACAGAACACATAAAGCGTAAACAGTCATCATTCATTCATCCTCCACTCCGCTTATTTCTTCTGTTAAACACTAAAGAAGATATTCTGAAGCATGTCAGAAACCTGTAACCATTGACTTCCATAGTATTTGTTTTTTCAACAATAGAAGTCAATGGTTACCAGTTTTCAGCATTCTTCGAAATATCTTCTTTAGTGTTTAACAGATGGAAGAAACTCAAAGGTTTAAAACCCCTGGAGGGAGAGTAAATAGAGTAAATGATCATTTCGGGGTGAACTGTCCCTTTAAGAGTTATATTTCAGACACAAAACACTGATTAATTATGATCTGAAATATTCTGTTACCCATTATATTGACAGAATTAGATTTAGTTTAATCACTGATATATATATATATATATATATGTGTGTGTATGAGAATAATTTGTCGTTTCATTATATAAATATATCTGTACGCTGAACATTAATTCCCATTTACCTTCACTGAGCTGAACTGAAGCAGTAAAGCAGACACTCCACCTATATGTAATGTGCTTCTGCTAATAGAACATCTGTCCATTTAATTGGATGCAGACTCCAGAATTCCACTCTGTGCTTATACTTCATGTTGATCTACATATAATACAACACTGCACTAAGAGAAACAAATATAAGCTAGAAATACCCTGACATAAGCATCAGCGCTGTGATCTGCATTAACTGTATGATGGCCTTAACATCTGTGTGTGTGTGTGTGTGTGTGTGTGTGTGTGTGTGTGTGTGTGTGTGTGTGTGTGTGTACAGTTTGAGTCCAGATCTGTGTGACCTCTCATGACCTCCAGAAAGCAATAATCAGACACTAGACAGGAAGTGCACAATCCCAGACTGAAGATCAGATCATAACAGACAAGGGAAACCATGTAGAATCCATTAAAAGGAATGCAGTAAGGTCTGTATAATCATAGTTGGTGCTGATGATCTGTTATATTGTATTTGTGCTTAAAGTTTATGTAAAATCATGTAATTTTTACTTTTTGAATTTTATTTTTCCAATATATAAAGTGAATTATTTTGTCTACATATAATAATAAAATGTCTATTAATAATATCAGGCCACTGTGATGTACTTAACCTCCTAGGGCTAGAGTGTCTACATACATGGACAGCACATTTTAGCTCTTAAGAGGGTATTTTAAATACTTTGAGTGTTTTATATTCTGTTACAGACATACGGTGTCATCCTGCAACTGTTTTGCAGCATATCAAATGTCCCAAACAATATTTTAACTGTCCAAAATGGGGAAATAAAAATATGTTTTTACTCTCTGATAGTCAAAACAAGTTAAAAATAAATTCAATGTTAAATATGCTTTAAAAACATTCAGGAAAAAGTGTTTTATGTCAATTCGGATCACGAGTCCACATAAAGTATATGGACATCATTCTCTAAAAGTGCATCATATCAAAAGATGATCCTTAGGTTATATTCTAATTAGGTTCCAATATAGCCCAAATAGCAAAGAGAAATAAAAAAATGCATGTAAAAAACCACCTTGGGCCTTAAGAGGTTAATACTGTATCAGACATATAATATAATATAATATAATATAATATAATATAATATAATAATATAAAATAATATAATATAATATAATATAATATAATATAATATAATATAATATAATATAATATAATAATATAAAATAATATAATAATAATATAATAATATAAAATAATATAATATAATATAATATAATAATATAATATAATATAATAATATAATATAATAATATAATATAATAATATAATAATATAATAATATAATATAATATAATAATATAATATAATATAATATAATAATATAATATAATATAATATAATAATATAATATAATATAATATAATATAATATAATATAATATAATATAATAATATAATATAATATAATAATATAATATAATATAATAATATAATATAATATAATATAATATAATATAATATAATAGCTTGTTTGGATGGCAGAATGTGAAATGTTATCTCCACTGTTGATTTTGCAGATATGTCAAATAATTTCAATTAAATCACTAGTTAACATGTCAGACAGATCTTTCAGATTTTTATTTATTTGCTATTTCTACACGTTGTAACAAATGTAAAAGTGTAATTGTGAGTATAGGAACTGAAAACTTCAATTGTGAAATAAAAAATAAGAACTTTTTAATGTTTATTTAAGATTTACAAAGCAAATCTAATTAGAAACATGCGTTTGGTAAACAAATTCTCTCATATATCAGCTAACAGAGGGAAAATATGACTTTACAAACTGTATTGTTCATAAATCCTCTAAACATTAGCTGATTATTCAACAGTATGAGTGAAATTAATATAAAAGCAGAATAAGTATATATTTACACACATTAACAGAAGTAAATAAATGGACTTAATGATGAACTTGAAGATCTGTGTTATTTTGCTCTAAAGGCAGAATGCTTTTGGGTCTATTCAAATGCAATTAAAATAAAAATATAAAGCAGAATCATGATCAAATCAAAAGAGATAGAGTTTCTCCTGCAGAGGGCGCTGACTTCCCCTTCTGCTGGTGAAAACACTGCTGTCAGAAAATACTGCGCTAAATCTCTGTGATCTGAGCTCAAACATCATTAGAGGAATATTGCAGTTTACTTTAGATGATTTATCATTATACATATTTATATTTATTACATATTAATTCCTACTGGTGGACAATACAGAGCCCCCACAGCAAAAACAAACATTGTAAGAGATGGTCTATACCGTCTGGATGATGATGAGCATACAGTAGTGTACATGTTATATTGTGACATTAACTCTTGTATTTTTCTATGTTTTTCTGCATCTACTCCAGTTGTATCTGTATTATTACAGCCTAAACGATGCGTTGCTTCTCCAAGGGTTAGATGTTTTAGTGTTTAGTTTATTTGTGAGTTTCTATCTTGCAGTTTCATATTGATTAACACTTTAATACTAATAACGTTTGCAGCACGTTGTGTTCAGTATGAAGATAAAACTCTTTTAAACACTAACCCAAACAGCAGGAGCATTATTATTCATACATAATAATAAAGAGACAGTGATGAAAGCAGTCATTTTAACTTAGGATTTACTAATTATTGACATAACTTCACTAACACTGCTCTTCAACAACGTCTCTGATTGGTGTTTACAGACTTGTGGGCGGAGTCAACCTGGGTAAAGTCTAGATGGGAAACAGCTGAGGACTCACCATAGTATATCTACATTTCTGTGACACTGTGCAAGAATAATTCATATTTCTACATTCGGGTGAGGGTTGGGTTAATACAATTAATGGGTAATTTATTAAATTATAAGTGTTAACTTCTGGCTGCAGCTCAGTGGTTAGCACGATGGCCTGTGGTTCGAGTCTCAGCTGGGTCAGTTGGTGTTTCTGTGTGGAGTCTGCATGTTCTCCCCGTGTTAGTGTGAGTTTCCTCCGGGTGCTCCGGTTTCCCCCACAGTCCAAACACATGCGCTATAGGTGAATTGATCAACTAAACTGGCCGTAGTGTATGAGTGTGTGAATGAGAGTATATGGGTGTTTTCCAGTACTGGGTTGCAGCTGAAAGAGAATCCGCTGTGTAAAACATATGCTGGAATAGTCGGCGGTTCATTCCGCTGTGGCGACCCCTGATGAATAATGGACTAAGCTGAAGGAAAATGAATGAATAAACTTCTGGCTACAGAATGCATCCCTTCTACTAACAACCATGAACCTGTCAGTCACACGAGATCCACCAATAGAAAACAGAAGCATAGACACACAGAACAGCACTGCTGTGACCTGCAGTTGGAGCCTGAACGTCCTCTAAACACCTGTATCACCTGTAAGCTGTTGTTCTCCATGATGCAGCAGCGTCTCAGTGTGTGTTTGTGCTGGTGATCTCCATCTCCGCTGCTCGCTGAGGGCTGAGTGTGTCTCTGTGGAGCCGGACGCGTGTCCAGAGCGTCTGCAGGTCCGTCTGCAGGGATTGAGCCGCTCCGCTGGGGAAACACTCTCTGGATCTCAGAGCTTCATGTATTTCTGCAGATCCACACCAGACACCAGAGGACGCTTCATCCAGACCCTCATCACAGGACACGGGCCAGTCCACCTCAAACACACACACACACACACACACACACACACACACACACACACACACGCACACACACACACACACACACACACACACACACACACACGATTATTTTATATCATGTTAATTCAAGCTAGAGTCATGCTATTAACATGTTAATTCATGCTAACAACATGCTAATTTATGCAAGAAACACGCTTGTAACATGCTAGAATCATGCTAACATGCCAATTCATTCTAGAATCATGCTAACAACATGCTCATTGATGCTAGAATCATGCTAGTAACAAGCTAATTCATGTTAGAAACATGCTAGTAACATGCTAATTCACGCTAGAATCATACTAGTAACATGCTAACTCATGTTAGAAACATGCTAGTAACATGCTAATTCATTGTAGTATCATGCTAACAACATGCTAATTCATGCTAGAATCATGCCAACAACATGCTAATTTATGCAAGAAACACATTTGTAACATGCTAATTCATGGTAGTATCATGCTAACAGCATGCTATTTCATTCTAGAATCATGGTAACAACATGCACATTCATGCTAAAATGATGCTAGTAACATGCTAATTCATGCTAGAATCATGCTAATGACATGCTAATTCATGTTAGCAACTGCCTAGCAATCACTCAGAATACTTTAGCAACCCCCTAGCAAACACCTTAGCAACCGCCTAGCATCACCTAAGCAATGACCTAGCAACGCCTTAGCAATCACATAGAACATCCTAGCAACCACCAAGCAACACCTCAGCAACCACATAAAAACACCTTAGCAACCACCTTGCAACGCCTTAGCACCCACCAAGCAACGCCTTAGTGAACACCTTACCAACCGCCTAGCAACACCTTAACAACCAGTCGAAACATTCTATCAACTACCTAGCAAACACTCAGAACACCACAGCAACCACCTAGCAACACCCTAGCAAGCACTCAGCTTTTCAAGCCACCATAAAGTTTGTCCTCAAACATTATCATCTAGTTAATAAATATAAGCTGCTTTTAGCTCAAATGGAATATCTGCATCCTAAGGACAGAGACGACATCGTCTTTCCCAAGCATGCACACTGTTATTATTATTATTGAGGACACAGAGTGGCATTGGGTCATTTGTTTAGTCTTTCTTACTCAGTAGTTTTTAATCCTCTCACACACAGTCTATGAGGCTACTGTAAACTAAAACAACAACACTCAGGTTAGCATCACTGTCCTAGAGAGGACTTTACATAGACTTCCACTGCTTTTCTATTAGGCTAATGGTAGTATATATAGCCTAACACTAACCCAGCCCTCACAGAAACAACTACACATCATTAGATACTAAACAAACATCTACTCGCTGATTTATAAACACTTTTAATTAGCGAGCACCAGTGAAAAGTCAACACTAGTGGTGGTGTGTTTTGATATTTCACTATATAAAGAGGACAAGTATAGCTAAACCAGTACACGCATACACACAAGACTAAGATAGTATACATTAGGGGTGTCCTGAAGCACCAGTGTCCTGCATATTTTAGTTCCATCCCCAAATAAACACACCTAAACCAGCTGATCAAGCTCTTTATAGGTATATTAGAACAGTGTTTCTCAACCACGTTCCTGGAGGCCCAGCAACACTGCATGTTTTGGATGTCTTCTTAGTCTGTCATGCCCATCACAGGTCTCTCAGTCTCTGCTAATGAGCTGATGAGCTGATGATCTGATTCAGGTGTGTTTGGTTATGGACACATGGAATTTGTGTAGAGTTGGTGGTCCTCCAGGAATGTGGTTGAGAGACACTGTGTTGTCAGGGAGGTGTATTGAGAGAAGTTGGAGCTACACTACGCAGGACACCAGAGTTTGGACATCCCTGAACTAGAAAGAGCTTGATTCGCTGGTTAAGTTGTGTTTAATTGGGTTTGGAACTAAAATATGCAGGACACCGGTGCTCCAGGACCAAGTCTGGACATCCCAGTACACACACACACTACTGTACTACTGAACACACTCTTTTGCACATTTCTGCTGTCTAACCCATGCTCAGTCATTTGAAGAAAGACTTATGAAGCAAGAAAGGGTGCAAAGTATTAAGAAACGTAATTTAAAAGGAAGTAAAACACAAGTATGAGCAGTATTATTTAAGTTCTTAGCCTAATATCCCACTCACTTGAGCAGAAATGATAACAAACATGTCAAAAGTATGAATAATGAATGCTCATTATTGTCAAGATTTTGCTGATCAGGGGTGTCCATACTCTGTCCTGGAGGGTCGGTGTCCTGCTCAATTTAGTTCCAAACCCAATTAAACTCACCATGTAGCTTATCAAGCTCTTTCCAGGTATACTAGAAACTTCCAGAGAGGTGTGTTAAAGGAAGCGGGAGCTAAACTTTGCAGGACACCGGCCCTCCAGGACTGAGTTTGGACAACCCTGATCTAGACCTTCTCATTTCTGCTTGATTTAAGTCTAAAGTACTTTAAAAGTGTTTTTCTGGTCCAATAAAATAGTACAGCCCAAAATATGACAACATTTGATCATCTACAGCAGCAATAATCTGCTAAATATTATTCGGTTCTGAAGGTTTGTTTACATTGTGATCTCCAATATGGCCGACTCGTGCGTCGTGACTTGTGAAAAGTTCAACAAACAATTCAGATAATGATTTCTTTCTACAGCTGCAATGATGAAAATTAGATTGTTATATTCGGTCTTCATTTAATTAATGAGAATTTGAAAAGAAAACGTGTAATATTTAAGCTTTTTAAACATTACCAATTGTGCTAATGTTAATTAACATCACAATATGATTATGAGAGACAAACATCATTTGCCCACCTGTGAAAATCAACTCCATCCGAGTGTCACTGTTTTCAGCGTGTATCTCATCAATATTTGTGATAAATTACCCTGGGTTTGTTTGTTTGCTTCTTTGTTTGTTTATTTTATGACACGGAAAAGATGCAACGGACCACGTGATTTGAATATTGGTCAGCGTGTGACGTCTATGATTTGTCAATTTACTGTTACGCTAATCTCATTAATATTCATCTCTATTTTCCTATTATGAGTTGGTATTACTCTATAAAATAGTTTTACTTTATGATTGTGGTAGATTACATAGGTGGAAATGTGGCAAAACATTTGAGCCATAATAAACCAATCAATGTAGAATTAAACCGAAACAACGAAGCTCATGAATATTCATATATATTCAGTCACGTGCCAACAAATCACTTTTTATATATAATAATAAAAATATTTGACCCTTAGACACCTCTTACTTGTACACTTTGGTAAAAACAGCACAATGAGTGAGAATTCATCAGTCATTTCTCATTATGAACTTTACACTTCTGTGAGAAATGTTTGAGCGGGATGACATCATGTCACTTTAGATAACTCGAGTTAACTTTACTCTGGTTAAGTTGGTGGTTATCTGCACTCACCAGTCCTTGAGTTCGGATAAACTCCTCCAGGGAGCGAATGCTGCTTGCGGTTTGTTTCGGTTTTTCCATCTTTTAACCGCGTCTGCGTCGGTTGCCTGGTAACCGCGAGCCACTCCCCCTCTGCTTCAGTTGTTGCTAATATATTATTTGTTTATTTTATTAACGTTTACCTTAAACACAACACAAAACCCAATCATCACAGTATCTAAACATATTAATTATTGTAGTGTCATAAAAACTATGCAAGCATCCGCAGCTGTATTCCTTCTAGACTTCCTTTTCCCTCTTGGGGCTTCGGTAAAGTCTAGAAGGGATACAGCTACAAATACTAGTATACGTTTGTGACACTGTACATTAATTAGTATTTTTACATTACAGTGAGGGTTGGAGTATGGATAGACGCTAATAAAATACAATTTGACTGATAACTTAATAAATAATAAGCGTTATGTTAGTTAACTTCGAAGCTGTATCCCTTCTAGACTTCCTTTTCCCTCTTGGAGCTTCGGTAAAGTCTAGAAGGGATACAGCTGCGGATACTAGCATACGTTAGTGACACTGTACAACATTAATTACTATTTTTACTTAACGATAAGGGTTGTAGTATGGATAGACGTTATAATAAAATACAAACTGACTGATAATTTAATATATAATAAGCGTTGTACTAGTTAACTTTGCAGCTGTATCCCTTCTAGACTTCCTTTTCCCTCTTGGAGCTTCGGTAAAGTCTAGAAGGGATACAGCTGCGGATACTAGCATACGTTAGTGACACTGTACAACATTAATTACTATTTTTACTTAACGATAAGGGTTGTAGTATGGATAGACGTTATAATGAAATACAAACTGACTGATAATTTAATATATAATAAGCGTTGTACTAGTTAACTTCGCAGCTGTATCCCTTCTAGCATGCACTGGGTTTCCGCAAGCACGCGACTGCTTCCGGTGTATGGCGCACACGTGGGTTTGTTGTGATCAGCCGCGGTTGCCGGTTGTGTTCTGTTGATTGCAGCGGTGATGTCGGAGGATCCTCAGCCGGAGAGCAGCGCCCTGAGCGGCCTCAAGATCGCCTCGCACGCGCCGCTGGATGACGCGCAGCGCGCCGGCCGGATGAAGTGCACGCGCTGCGGATGCTCGCGTATGTTCTTCTGCTACAGCTGCGGGGCGCTGGTCGGACTGCAGCCCGGGGACGTGCCGCGGGTCACGGTGATTTACTGCCCTGATGCTGTAGGAGATTATAAATAAAATACCTATACCGCCATTTTACAACGTAAAGAGATGTGCGTCCCCATAGCGACAGATGTAAATCAGCTGTGTGTTGTGAGTGCTGGTCAGGTGTGCATCAGTGTGAGTGTGTGCTTCATGCTTTAATGACGTGTGTGTGTGTACTGTTTCAGCTGCCGGTGAAGATCGACATCATCAAACACCCGAATGAGACGGACGGGAAGAGCACCGCAGTTCAGGCCAAACTTCTGGCGCCGCAGGACGTCACCATACACACTTACCCCTGCATCCCTGAGCTGGACCAGAGTACTGAAAATGTCAGTCACACACACACACACACACACACACACTCACACACTCACACTACAGTATCTCACATACACTCTCTCTCTCTGCTGTAAATCTGCTGCTCTTCCTCCTGCAGATCGTGCTGGTGTTTCCTGGTCCGGATGCGATGTCGGTGGAGGAGTTATGGGAATATTTCTGCGCTGATGGACGGCCGAGAGTGAAGCGAGTAAAGGGGGAAGCTGAGAGTCTCCGCTGCCCCATCCAGAGGGTGGTGTTCATCGACAGCACCTGGAACCAGACCAGCAGAATCATCACCGACGAGAGGCTGCAGGGTGTGTGTGTGTTCACGTTCACCAGAACATCCCAAAACACTCAGAATCAACAGCATTCTGTCAGGAATCATTGACCCAAATAATGCACATCACCCTCAGGTGTACATTTGACTAAAAAAGCTGAAATTATGACCTTAAAAGATTAAAACGAAGTCAAAATTATATTAGTAACTCAAAATCTCATCATTTCGGCTTCATCCTGTAATTTTGATTTAGTAAATCCTCATTTCAATTTTTTAATCTCTTAATTTTGACTTTTTTTTTCTCATCATTTTGATTTAAGTTATAACTTTTTATTTTGACTGAGGGCTCTATTTTAATGATCTAGGCATAAAGTCTAAAGCTCATGGCACAAAAGCAGTAAGGGCATGTCCGAATCCAATTTGACTATTTTAAGGATGGAAGAATACGCTCTGCACCCGGCGCACGGTCTAACAGGTGTGTAGAGCATAACATGCGTTAAACCTATCAGTCTCGTCTCTCATTCCCTTTAAGAGTCAGTTGCGTCGCTCCATGGTGGACTTTAAGTGTAAAAACTGAACGCTTCACTAGCGAGAAAACAGTTAAACAGAGCATCTGCAGCGCGAGGATAAAGAACCAGCCTCCTCCATTCAGCCTCTTTACTTTACTTCTTTACTTTACTCCTTTACTTTGGTGGAGTAAGGAAATGGTGGAGACTCACTCCACTGAACACATCCATTAGCCCACATATTTAATTTCCTTTGTTAAGCACAAAGATTTGTGTCTAAACTATTTCTGAATTCAGCTCTAATCTCCAGCAGAGGAATAAATGATCAATAATAATGAAGTGTGGTCAAAACACTGAGTTATATCCAAACACACGTCCTGTTCTGATGACCCATATGGTGATGCAGACGTCTCCAAAACCCCACAGCTGGACAAATCTACACTTAAAACAGATCTAAATCTGCATATAATCAATAATACTGCTGATAATAATCACATTATACAGATGCAGATCATCATGAATAAACTGAAGAAGCCCCCCGAGGTGAAGAAGGCCTGGAGGCAGTGCTGTTTATATTGATGTAGAAAATCATCTTTGTAACATTTTAATCCTTTAATTGTTTTCATTAGTGAAGCTCTTTGTGTGTTGCTGTACATCCTGTGTGTATTAAGCAATGTGTAGGCATTTAAGGCACACAACTAATGCGCTGGACTTCAGACCTGCTTTCATGTGGTCTATTGCGCAGTCTATTTCAGTTCCTCAGAATAGCAACGCTCCAACAATTCGCCTTAACACACCTCATTATAGACCAGCACACACACATGAGTCCACAGAGTGGCCTAAATGGATTTACTATTTAAACAACATGATGCAAAACGGGAAAATGAGGGTTGTGTTGGTCTGAAAATAGCAACAAATCACGCCAAACACGTCTTGTGCCTTTACTGCACCAGGTGTATGACAGGACCCTTAATCTCACATTTTCAACTTTTTAAAGTCATTATTTTTATTTTTTTGTCATAATTTTGACTTTTTATCTCGTAATTTTAACTTGGTACACTGTAATTTTGACTTAGTAACTCTTAATGTTGATCTTTTAAGTAATAAATTCAACTTTTAAACTCATAAATTCAATTAAAGTCATAATTTAGACTTTTTAAAGTTATAATTTCAACTTTTTCCTTGTAATTGGAAACTTAAAGTCAATTTTAATTTAGTAATTCATAATGTCAACCTTTTAAGTCATAATTTAGACTTTTTATCTTCTAATTTTATGAGTGAATCTGTTTCAAAGAAATCTCAGTGTTTCAGTGATTCATTTTGAAAGGGTTTGTTTCATTTTCAAACAAATGATTCATTTTAAGTGAATCATTTGAACGATTCAGTGAATCACTCATTCAGACAGGGTCTTGTGGAAACTGCTGGTGCTTGTAGTGTCATATTATCAGGGGTTGCCACAGCGTAATGAACTACCAACTTATCCAGCCTGTTTTACACAGTGGATGCCCTTCCAGTTGCAACCCAGTACTGGGAAACACCCATACACACTCGTTTACACACACTCACTCATACACTAAGGCCAGTTTAGTTGATCAGTTCCCCTATAGCACATGTGTTTGGACTGTGGGGAAACCAGAGCACCCGGAGGAAACCCACACCAACATGGAGAGAACATGCAAACTCCACACAGAAACACAGACTGACCCAGCCGAGACTCGAACCAGTGACCTTGCTGTGAGGCCACAGTGGTAACCACTGAGCCACCGTGCCGCCCTCTCATAATTCATTAAAACTGCTTAAACATACATAATTGCGTCTTTCAACTTCAAGGTTTCCTGAGTGTTAAATTGAAGGTTTTTTACAGTATAAAACACATTGTGCCTATGAAGAGTCCCCATATACCACCAATACCAGCCTGTGTTGGTGTGAGACTTTATCTAATATAGTGATTTCTCTACAGCTTTACCAAACGTGGAGCTGAAGAGCAGAAAAACCTGCTTCTGGCGGCGTCAGAAAGGAAGTCCGGACACGTATCTGGCTACGATCGAGGCCATTTACTACTTCCTGAAGGACCTGCACTGCCACTACTTCTGCGAGTACACGGGAGAATACGACAACCTGCTGTTCTTCTTCTCATTCCTGCACAAACTCATCAATAAAGCCAAACAGGCTGCTGGGAAAGCCTGAGAGAGACCCCACAGTGACTGATGCGGCCGTCATTTCAACGTTTTTATTTACAAGTCAATTGTGCATGCATACTTCCAGTGTGTGACAGTGACTGGCTTCTTGTTTTTAAGGCACTTGAGCGTGTGTTTGTAATAAAGGGTTTCTTCAAGCTTTGCTGTCAGTAAAAAGCCTCTCGGATCTTGGCCTGCAGGCTGTCGCAGGTTTTCTTGGCGTCTCCCAGAAGCATGGCGGTGTTGGGTTTGTAGAATATGGGGTTATCCACGGCGGCGTATCCCACACCGAGAGTCCGCTTCATCACAATCACCTGCACACACCCAGGGTATTTTAGTAAAACTAGGACTAACGCTGCATCCTAATTCACACTCTCCATTCTAAGCAGTATTCAAAATTTCAATTTGTGTGTCCCAAAATCAGTGTGTGTTCATAAGAGGTTCCCGGATGCTTTTCTTACTCAGAGTTTTTGTCTAGATTCTAGTCCAAATATCTAAACATCCTTAAATCAAGAAGCATTTTCTAGACAAGCAAAAATATAGTCTTGTTTTCAGAAATAATGTGACTAGATTACATGAGTTTTTCCTTAAAACAAGCAAAATAATCTTATTTAAAAGCAAAAATAAAAAGCTTTATTAAATTAACACTCCGCTTTTTTGGAAATAGGCTCATATCACAGCTCTCCTCGAGTTAAACAGAATGAGGGACTATTTTCAGGTGCTGCATAATTTCATTGCAAACTAATGCATTGACATGCTTAAGAAGGAACAGTTACTTTTTACAAGAAGTAATGCCAAATTATAATGCATTTCTTTGCTTAAAAAGGTTACTTTTTAACACAATTAACCCCAGATTGTAATGGATTACTAAAAAAGGAACAGTTACTTTTTAAAGACTTAACCCCATATGGTAATGGGTTACTGTTACTTAAAGTAATAGTTGCATTACTTTTTAAAAGTAGTAACACCAGATTTTATGCTTTCAGATGCTTTGATTTGCTTAAAAATGTAACAAAGTAACAGTTACTTTACTTTTTAAAAGTAATGCCAGATTGTAATGGATTACTTTAAGGAAAGAAACAGTTACTTTTTGAAAGAAATAACAGCAAACTGTAATGCATTCCTTTCCTTAAAGTAACAATGTAACAGTTACTTTTTAAAGACTTAACCCCAGATGGTAATTGATTGCTTTTCTTAAAAAAGTTACATTACTTTTTAAAAAGAAGTAATGTCACATTTTAATGCTTTTATTTGCTTAAAAAAAATTAAGTAACAGTTACTTTTTAAAAGAAGTATCACCAGCTTGTGATGAATTACTAAATAAGTAACAACGTAACAGATACTTTTTAAAAGCAGTAACACCAGATTGTAAAGGATAACTTTGCTTAACAAAGTAACACTTACTTTTTAAAATAAGTAACACCAAATTGTAATAGATTACCTAGCTAAAAATAGCAACAAAGTAACAGTTATATTTTAAAAGGAGTAATGCCAGATTGTAATGCATTACTTCACTTAAAAAAGTAACAAAGTAACGTCAGATTGTGATGGATTACTTTGCTAAAAAAGTAAGTTACTTCTTAAAAGTAACACCAGATTGTAATGGATTTTTAACTGTTACTTTTTAAAAGAAATAACACCAGATTGTGATGGATTACTCTGCTAAAAAAGTAACAAAGTAACCGTTACATTTTAAAAGGAGTAATGCCAGATTGTGATGGATTACTCTGCTAAAAAAGTAACAAAGTAACTGTTACATTTTAAAAGGAGTAATGCCAGATTGTAATATATTGCTTCACTTGAAAAAGTAACAAAGTAACTGTTACTTTACTTTTTAAAAGTAACTAAAGAATGTAATGGATTACTTTGCTAAAAAAGTAGCAGTTATTTTTTTAAAGTATCGCCAGATTGTAATGCATTGCTTTCCTTAAAGTAACAGTTACTTTTTAAAAGAAGTAACCCCATATTGTAATGCATTACTTAAAAAAGTAACAGTTACCTTACTTTTTTCAAGTAGTAATGCGAGACTGTAATGCATTACTTTCCTTAAAATAACAAAGTTACAGTTACTTTTTAAAGAAGTAACCCCAGATTGTAATGGATTACTTTTAAAAGTAACTTTCGACAGCCCTGCCACAGAACAGTTCGCACCTGTTTAGACTTCCACACCTCCAGCACCGGCATCCCAGCAATGATAGAGTTTGGATCTTCCTGTGCAGCTGAGTTGACGGTGTCATTGGCTCCGATCACCAGCGCCAGGTCCGTCTCTACACACACACACATAAAACAATAGCAGCGCTCTACTAGTGGCTCTCATGCGATGGTGTCAGGTTTCCTCTCTGCTCTTCAAGCTTATCTGCAGCAGCTAACCAGAAACACATGCTGTCCTCTGAGCGCAGACACACAGAAGAACAGCCTCGCATGTCTAGGCACAATTACATAATCACAATGAATTATTACAAAGATCAGAGCGCTGTAGGACTGCAGATGTGTCCTGACCGCAGCCGGACACTGATATACAGCGGATCATCCATCTGTATCTGACCACACTGATCCACAGCCACTGCAAACGCATTTATAATCATTCAGTCTCAAACAAACGCTGATTTTCATCTGTTAATCCTGAAAAATATGTTTTATAAATGATCTAATACTAATAATACACTGCTTTTCTTAAAGCTTTTGTTTTGTCTCTAGTCCAAGTGTCTCAAAGTTCTTAAATCAAGAAGCATTTTCTATACTAGTACATAATATCGTCTTGTTTTCAGAAATAAAGATTCAAAATGAAATGAGTTTGTTCTTAAAACAAGCAAAATCTGTTGCGGCTGGAAGGGCATCCGCTGCGTAAAAATGGGCTGGATAAGTTGGCGGTTCATTCCGCTGTGGCGACCCCGGATTAATAAAGGGACTAAGCTTAAAAGAAAATGAATCAATGAACAAGCAAAATCATCTGCCAATAATGGGGTAAACAGAATAATCTTGTTTTTGCTGTAAAATAACATTATTTTGCTTGTTAAAAACTCACTTTTACATATTTCTGAAGATATTTCAACTAGAAACAAGACAAAGAGAAATAAAAGCAGATTTAGCAGTGAGTGGGTATTGAGCTTTTACCATTTTTCTCAGACATTTTCAGCAAACGTCAGTAATCTCCAAAGTAATGCATACAATATTTTTATCATAGTTTTCAAACCATCACATTCAGTACGATCACTGTTTTTAATATGATATGTTTTATTTTATGTATGTTTGTTTCATTTAAATTGAATGTAAGTAAATTGTATCCCAAACTTTGTCAACATTAAACATAAAATACATCGAATAAAATATATTAAAAACAGTGATAGGCGGTGGTGGCTCAGTGGTTAGCACTGTCACCTCACAGCAAGAAGGTCTCTGGTTCGAGTTTCGAACACATGTGCTATAGGGGAATTGATCAACTAAATTGGCTGTAGTGTATGAGTGTGTGTGTGTGAGTGATTGTGTATGGGTGTTTCCCAGTGATGAGTTGCAGCTGGCAGGGCATCCGTTGCGTAAAACATATGCTGGAATAGTTGGCGGTTCATTCTGCTGTGGTGACCCCTGATTAATAAAGGGAATAAGCTGATAGAAATGATTACGTATATCGTATTAAAACTGTGTACATACTGAATGTGATTCTGCTCAAACTAAAAACAATATTGTCATCAAATGTGTAAAAATTATATGGTTTGAAGGACAGTGGCAAATACAAAGGTTTCAAATGACAATTATTGAGTATTTTGGCCAAACTGTGATCCTTATAATCTTTTAATACGTCATCAAACATTTTAAAGAGTTTTAACGCAACAATTTTTTCATACTCTACAACATTTCAGGCAGTCTACACAAAAATCAGGAGTGAGATTGAGGATATTTGTTATTTGATTCTCAGATGAAAGGCACACACTCTAATGCACATGAGCAGAATAATGCTGATTAATGAATCCAGCGAGTTATTTATCAGCTATTTAAACACAAGTGTAATTGATGGTCGTATCTGATTAGTGTTGATGGGCTAAATCAAGCAAGCATAAGCAGTTGTGTGTGTCTAATATAATCAGTTTAATGAGCAGCACAAATCAAGCTGACCTGGGAAATCATCATTGATTTCGTCCATCTCCAGAACCACATCATACGGCACTCCGGCCTCCGCCAGCAGCACATTCAGCTGCCCGGGCATCCGGCCCGCCACCGGGTGGATCCCAAACCTGATCCAGAAAACACAGCAGAAAATCTACATCTCAGTCAGGGACGGTTTAAAAACTAAATCATTTCATTAAGCACGATACACTGCAAGCATGCTTCTCTTTCTTAGAGTTTGGGTCTTGTTTTGAGTACAAATATCTCAAACTTCTTAAAGCAAGAAACATTTTTTTAGAAAAGCAAAAATTCATTTTGTTTTCAGAAATAATGAGTCAAAATAAAGTGAGTTTTTCCTTAAAAAAAGCGAAATAATCATTGTTTTCAGACTGAAATAACATTATCTTGCCCTGGGCAGATTATTTTACTTGTTATAAGGAGAAACTCTGAAAACAAGACAATATTTTTAATTATTGTAGTTAGAAACAAGACAAAAACTCAAATAAATGGAATAAAATAACAGATAAATTAAAAGAGTAAATAGGAAAACCTTAGATAAAGGAAGGAAATAGAAATAGAAAATAAGAACAAATGTAAAGTATTGAAGAAATGAGATATACAGTGCTCGCCCCCTTTTGAAAATCAACATTTTTATCCATTTCTTAGTGAATATAGATGACATATTTTGGTGCATTTGAACAAAGCAGATTCATTAAACAGGTATATTTATTAAAATAATAAACATCTTTAGAAATAAAAAAAAATAATACATCTAAATTCAAGTGAAATCTTGCAAAAACAAATTACAAACTGCAAAATTCAAAAGCAGAAATAAATAATACAATAACGTAAATCTCAAAATACTGAAAACTGATAGTTTATGTGTAGTTAACAGTGTAGGAAAAACAAATACTAATGAAGTCAGAGGTTACAGGTTTCCAACATTCTTCAAAATATCTTCTTTTGTGTTCAGTAGAAAAAAAACAGATTTAGAACAAATGGAGGGTGAATAAATGCAGGGCTCGAAATTAACCTTTCCAACTGGTAGCACCGGTGCTCCCAACTTCAAAAGTTTAGGAGCACCCACAAAAAATGAATGATTGCTGCTGACATGCTGCCTTGAATGAGAGTTATCTGCTATATAAAGTCCTACTGTTACATTATGAAAATAAATACATGATTTGCATCAAACAAGAATGAAGCACTGCAGCAAGAAATATACTTTTTGCACTATTCTTTATATATATATATGAGCACTACTGTGCCATCTTATATACACTATTGTGCCGTCGAACTGTTGTATAAAAGCAATATCACACTCGTTGCAGTGAGATATGGCTGTATATCAGCACTGGTGGCACGAGGCCGAGGCCGTCCCACCAGTGCTGATATACAGCCATATCTCACTGCTACTCGTGTGATATTGCATTTATACAACAGTTCGACGGCACAATCGTGTATATAAATAAGAAAATCAAACACGGAGAGTCTAAAAACCCCTTTGTATTAGGAACTACTTTCTTCCGCCATTGATTCGCATCTGCAGCTGACGTCAGAACAGCAGAAGCCGTTACTAATTCACCAACGTAACTGTAGAGCTAGTGTTTGAGTGATTCTCTATAGCCTAATCTCTAAAGTAACGGCCAAAGAGCTGATTTTGCTCACACTTTAAGATTATAAGGCTGAACATGACATTAAATGCCATCCATCTACAGAGCTATCTTCTTACAGTGCTACAGTCTACAGTATTTCTCTGTTGCAATCGGGATATCACAATAATTAACCATGAAAAAAGCAACGCAATCACTACCAGACTGCTGTTGTGTTCGCGATAAGGAAAAACCCTAAAAACGTGCAGACTTTGCTTCTGTCTGTCAACACGACACACATTCCTGATATGCGAGCAAATCGGTATAAATACAGCACTACAACATACAACTTTTTGGTACTGTACCAAAGTTGGCAACCCGGGGGTGTTTGCAGACCGTACCAAAGAGGGGGGTGGGTGAAATTACGGGAGTTTTTCTGGAAGAAATAAAAAAGGGGATGGTTGCAGGAGATTGGTCTGAAATACGTGATACTCCCAGGAAAAACAGGAATGTTGGCAGGTATGCTTACCAGTTTAATATTGATTTGATCTGCTGTAGTTAGAAATCAGACTGTTAGAAGCTTGTAAGCGTTAGGGCTTATTATGCGGTTCTGGCGCCATCTTGTGGATAGAAAACGTCAGCCGTCTTTGGTCTACTACACTATGGCAGCTAATGGATGCCGACGAGCTCTCTCAGAAATTGTAAATATTTTAAAATAGGCACTATTCTTACAAATACACTGCCTAATTGCTCTCTAAACAACTACATTATCAACTAAAAAAGCCTCCAAAGTACATTTTGTTGTCTAACAGCAGTAATATTTGGCAGACTGTAGTGTCTCTGCTTGTTGCTGGCTGTTTGTGGGCGGAGTAATACACAAAGGGTAAAGAGGCTGTACGGGTGCTGATATTACTGAAATATCTCACGGCTATCAGCCAATCAGATTCGAGAACCAGACCGAACTGTTGTAAATCCATGGTTTGTGAACTTAGTAAAGAGGAAAAACTTAGCAAAACTTCTTTGGCGATGATGTACAGTATACAGTGGTAGATTTGACATTTAGCAGCCATTGAACACGCAGTGAATGCAACACATCAAGATTCAGGCCATTAACAGCTGATCCACTCCGAGTCTTTCAGTTGTATTTCTGAAAACATGATCTCGACTGGCGGATCATCATTCACCACACGATCGATATCATCAGCAGCATTATTTGTAACTTTAGGTGGGTTTGCAAACCTGTGTACACTTCATTGCATCTTCCTCAGACTGCAGCCGTCCGCATTTCCTGCAGTCATAAAAGCTCCCCGTCATCTGACAGCAGAACGCATTAGGGGATTGAACCAATATAAGATCTACGCAGCAGGGAAGACCAATTCAGCACGTTTATATCAAAACAGGTCGCACTACAACCACTATATGCAGTCGCACAAATGCTCCAATATATCATGAGGTCACATAGAGTAAATTTCAGGTGCATACGCGACCAAAATGCTCACAATTTCGAGAAATGATGCCAGAACTATCAGTTTAACTCCATTTCTACTGTTTGATTTATTTGACTTCTTTTCTATTTCAACAGATGGCCTGAAAGCATACATTAATCACATAACGAAGATCAAACAG
This sequence comes from Danio aesculapii, assembly GCF_903798145.1. Classification (NCBI taxonomy): domain Eukaryota; kingdom Metazoa; phylum Chordata; class Actinopteri; order Cypriniformes; family Danionidae; genus Danio; species Danio aesculapii. The sequence continues at coordinate 23,805,008 of NC_079452.1, read as the reverse complement.
GCTGCAAAAAACATTAGCAAGACGTCCTAAATGAGTCCTTCAGAAATAAACACTTTACATAGAGTTTTACCTTTCCTTAAATGCCTAGAAACTCAAGAGTCCCTAATGATGTCTTTAAAATCCCCTCAAATGTTGGTCTTCTGAGTCGATTACAGCAGGAGAGCTTCGTTGTTTTTCTTTTGACACGTTTAAAGTTAAATTAAAAATAAAGATATCAATATTGTGCATGTTGATTATCCCATATATTGAGTTATTGAACATCTGCGGCTCTGCTCTCCTGCTTTATTTACAGAACGGCCTCAGCTTTTATCAGACGCAGATGTGTTTGAGTCGTGTTTCTAACAGAGTTACGCCGCTGACCTGCCAAGCGCTGGAGACAGACGCTAAAAACACTGGATGAGGAGTGTGAGAACGGAGTGTGTGATTATTTCTGGAGCTTGTTTTGCTCTTACTCTGGTTTCAGAGGTACTGGACTGACCTCACAGACTTTCCCTGCTCACGGAGCATCTTCACCATATCAGCGATGGGATACTGAGCCTTCGCTGCACACAGACCCCAGCCTGTCATGGAGAAACACACACACACACACACACACGTTTTCAGCATGAATACACACTGATTTTGTTGTGCACCCTCTCACATTCACACAGTTTCACTCACAGACACACACACGCACTCACACACATATACATACTCTTACACACCTTCTCACACATTCTCTCTCACACACACACACACACACACGCTGGAGTGCGCCTGAGGAATCCCCGAACCCTGGCCTGAAGCTGGACCTGCACATTTGCTTCAGGTTTGCAGTAATAAGCGCAGCGGCGTGTGGAGAATTGTGTCATCAGACGTTCAGGGAATCCGCATGATTGGCTGCAGACGGCAGAGTTTCCTGACCGCCAGATGTGTGTGTGTCGGAGCATCGCGTGTGGAGACCAGACACGCACACATGCAGCCCGCGCCCGGGGTCACACAACACAAGGAGAACATGCATTATGTGTGTGTGGACAAGAAAGATAGTGTGTGTGTGTGTGTGTGTGTGTGTGTGTTTAAAATATATGTGTGTGTGTCAGCATGTTTTCTGACCATTAACATAAAATTAAATAAAATAAAATAAAATTAAATTAAATTTCCTTCAGTTTAGTCCTTTTAGTCATCAAGGGTTTTCCACAGCGGAATGAACCGCCAACTATTCCCGCATATTTTTTACACAGCGGATGCCCTTTCAGCCGCAACCCAGTACTGGGAAACGCCCATACACACTCATTCTCACACACACACACATACACTATGGCCAAGTGTGTGTGTGTGTGTGTCTGTTCTTAAATACACTCACCGGCCACTTTATTAAGTACACCTCACTAGTACCAGGTTGGACCCCTTTCTCCTTCAGATCTGCTTTAATCCTTCATGGCAGAGACTCAACAAGCTACTGGAAATATTCCTCAGAGATTTTGCTCCATATTGACATGATAGCATCACACAGTTGCTGCAGATTTGTCGGCTGCACATCCATGATGCCAATCTCCCGTTCCACCACATCCCAAAGATGCTCTATTGGATTGAGCTCTGGTGACTGTGGAGGCCATTTGAGTACAGTGAACTCATTGTCATGTTCCAGAAACCAGTCTGAGATGATTGGAGCTTTATGACATGGTGCGTTATCCTGCTGGAAGTAGCCATCAGAAGATGGAGACACTGTGCTCATAAAGGGATGGACATGGTCAGAACAATACTCAGGTAGGCTGTGGTGTTGACACCATGCTCAATTGGTACTAATGGACCCAAAGAAAATCTCCCCCACACCATTACACCACCACCAGCAGCCTGAACCGCTGATACAAGGCAGGATGGATCCATGATTTTCATGTTGTTGAGGCCAAATTGTGAGCCGAGCATCTGAATGTGGCAGCAGAAATGGAGACTCATCAGACCAGGCAACGTTTCTCCAATCTTCTATTGTCCAGTTTTGGTGAGCCTGTGTGAATTGTAGCCTCAGTTTCTTGTTCTTAGCTGACAGGAGCGGCACCCGGTGTGGTCTTCTGCTGCTGTAGCCCATCCGCCTCAAGGTTGGACGTGTTGTGTGTTCAGAGATGCTCTTCTGCAGACCTCGGTTGTAACGAGTGCTTATTTGAGTTACTGTTGCCTTTCTATCAGCTGGAACCAGTCTGGCCATTCTCCTCTGACCTCTGGCATCAACAAGGCATTTGCGCCCACAGAACTGCCGCTCACTGGATATTTCCTCTTTGTCGGACCATTCTCTGTAAACCCTAGAGATGGTTGTGCGTGAAAATCCCAGTAGATCAGCAGTTTCTGAAATACTCAGAGCAGCCCGTCTGGCAGCAACAACCATGCCACATTCAGCGTCACTTAAATCCCCTTTCTTCCCCATTCTGATGCTCGCTTTGACCTGCAGCAGATCCTCTTGACCATGTCTACATGCCTAAATGCACTGAGCTGCTGCCATGTGATTGGCTGATTAGACATTTGAGTTAATGAGCAGTTAGACAGGTGTACCTAATAAAGTGGCCAGCGAGTGTGTCTGTGTGTGTGTCTGTTTTTTGAGTGTGTGTGTGTGTGTGTGTGTGTGTGTGTGTGATAGAAGAGCTTTAGATAAATAAAATAAATGGACTCATTTGCAGCTGATAGTGTGTGTGGAGATTAATGAGTGCCTGGAAGACAGCGGGAGAAACAGGTGTGTGAAGGTGTGTTTGTGTGTGCGTGTACATGAGTGTGTGTCCTTGTGTATGTGTGTGTTTCTGTGGAATTGTATGTTTGCATGTGTGTGAATGTGCATGTCCGTTTGAGTGTGTGTGTGTGTGTGTGTGCTGAAGTTTGTGTCTCAGTGCCCTCTGCTATCCCATCATGCTCTGTCAAACACTGCCCTCTAGTGTTCAGGAATATTTCAGCATCAGCAGCAGAGTTTGACTTATTTTTCATCCCTCAGGTTTCACGATTCCCTCACAGTGAACAATAATCTGATCAGCAGACACACACACACACACAAATGTCTGTTATTTGTGTATCTGTGTGTGTGACAGAGAGAGAGAGAAAGTATGTGTGTATGTCTGTGCACTTGTGTATGTGTTTGTGTGTGCGTGTCTGCATGTGTGAGTGTTTGTGCATGTGTTTAAATGTGTGTGTGTGTGTTTAAATGTGCATTTGTCTGCAAGTGTATGTGTGTGTGTGTGTGTGTGCATGTCCCACCAGGTGTTATGATGATGCTGTTGGCCTCTTTGATCATCTCGATGGACTGCTCCACGTTGACCTCAGTGTGTGTTCCCACAATCTCCATGGGTTTCCCACCGGCAGTGGACGAGGTGCCGTATCCACCCAGAATCACATTCGGTAGCGAACGGTTCATGGCCTGCAGGACACACACACACACACACACACACACACACACACACACACGCACAAATATACACATACACACACACACACACAAACACACGCACACACACACTCATCAGCAGACCCTGACTCTCCTGCTGCATCTCAGTCGGCTCCTATCTCATTCATCAGCCAGTTGTGTGGTGTGCACTAACACTTTCTGTTAAGGGTGGATGTAGTAGTGTGTATGAATGCACCCTTATTTTCACAATGCATTGTGGGAGTTTTTTAAGGTTGTGAGTGTGTCAGTGCACTGGAAGAATTTAGCAATTGAGACCGCACTGACGCCCTGATCAGTGCACTGACTAGTGAACAAGGGTGCGGATGCAGACTGAGACACATCCTTCAGCTCCGCCCCCACCGGCGTTCACTCACCACACACATGATGTAGGACAGGATGGCGCCGGATGAGCCAATCAGAGCGCCGACGATGGTCATCAGGTTGTTGTCCAGCAGGAAACCCTCAGCACACAGAGCCCAGCCGGAGTAACTGTTCAACACCGTGATCACCACCGGCATATCTGCTCCACCGATGGCGGAGGTCAGCGTCACACCCTACACACACACACACACACACACAATATATATACAATATACACACATAATATACACATACAATACACACACATACAGATAATACACACACTCACACACAGATAATACACACACATAATATATACACACATCCAATACACACATATACACACAGATAATACACACACACACACAGAGATAATACACACATACTTAATATATACACACATACAATACACACACATACATACACACACATATACAGACAGATAATACACACACACACACACACAGATAATACACACAAACACACACACACAGATAATACACACATACTTAATATATACACACATACAATACACACACATACAATACACACACATATACAGACAGATAATACACACACACACACACACAGATAATACACACACACATAATATATACACACATACAATACACACAGATAATACACACACACACACACAGAGATAATACACACATACTTAATATATACACACATACAATACACACACATACAATACACACACATATACAGACAGATAATACACACACACACACACACACAGATAATACACACAAACACACACACACAGATAATACACACATACTTAATATATACACACATACAATACACACACATACAATACACACACATATACAGACAGATAATACACACACACACACACACACAGATAATACACACACACATAATATATACACACATACAATACACACACATATACAGACAGATAATACACACACACACACACACACAGATAATACACACACACATAATATATACACACATACAATACACACACGTGTTAAACACATAATACACACACACACAATACACACACATAAACACATAATACCCACACAGATAATACACACACACACAATACATACATAAACAAATAATAAACACACACAGGTAATACACACACACATACACAATACACACATGTACAATACACACATAAACACATAATACACACACACAGATAATACACACACACACATAATTAACAATACACACACACATAATATACACACAAACAATACACACAAAAACACATGATACACACACACAGATAATACACACACACACACACACACACACAAACACAAAATACACACACACATAATACACACACACACAAACACACAAATAAACACAGAACACACACACATATACACATAAACAATATATACACACATAATAAACGAACACACAAACAAAACATAAACAAATAATACACACATAATAAACACACACATAATAAACACACACAAACAAATACACAGATAATAGAAACACACAAAAACAATACACACACACAAACAAAATATATGCACACATAATACACGCACACAGACATAGAGACACACACACACACATACACACTCAATATACACACAATATACTCACACAGACACACACAATATATATATATACACACACACACACACACGTAATACACAATACACACATGAACACATAATACACATACAGACATACACACACACACAGTATACACACACATGCACACATATACAAAACACACATACAATAAACATCAAACGTCACATCAAAAATATATTAGTTTCTTTGTGTGTGTTTCTGTGTGTGTTTGTGTGCGTGTGTGTGTGTGTGTGTGTGTGTGTGTGTGTGTGTGTGTGTGTGTGTGTGTGCGTGTGTGTGTGTGTGCGTGTGTGTGTGTGCCTTTGTGATTCTGTGTGTGTTTTTGTGTGTGTGCCTTTGTGATTCTGTGTGTGTGTGTGTATGTGTGTGTGTGTGTTTAGTGGTGTTATTGTCACCATGACTGTGGAGAGTCCGGAGACGCCCAGTAAGCAGCCCATGCCGGTGTGGAAGGAGTCGCTCAGCATGAAGGGCACCATCCCGCCCACTGACGCCAACATCAGACCCGCATTCAGCATGTGACGCCCGGGCAGCAGCAGAGGAGCTGAATTCAGAAGACCTGCACACACACACACACACACAGATAATGTTGTCTAGCTCTCTGAAACTGACCCTTTCAGGCTGTGATCCTAACTGTGGTGTTTTGGTGACTGTTGCTTTAAATGCAAATGAGATAGTGCTCTTTTCAGAAGGAGGCGGAGCTACAGACAGCACCATAGTGACAGATGTAATACAGCAGTGTGTGTGTTGTCAGCGCTGGTCAGGTGTGCATGTGTGCTTCAGTGTGAGTGTGTGCTTCAGTCTTCTGTCAGTCTATGTCGCTCCTGTCGCTGCTTCATCTAAAACTCCACATCTATAATCCTCTTAGTCTATGCTGACATTATCTTCAGCAGCTCAAACACTCTAATGGCTAATGGACAGACGGCTGCTTCTCACTCAGGGCTGCTGTTTATGCTAATGAGATGGAGAGATGGGCACTAGTGGGCGGGGCTTTCCCCCTCTGATGACACGTACAAAGGGAGAATGTCAATCAAAGTCTGATTAGAATAAACACAATTAATTCATGGTGATCATTAGAGGCTGGAGATATTCACACACTGCTGACACACACACTCACACACACACACACACACACACACACTACTGGGGTTGAACCCCATTTTAAAGTAATTTCTGCATAATAGGTGGCCTTTAATGTCAGTGAATGCACCTTGTAGTTTGCCGTACGCCACCAGAGAGCCACTGAAGGTCACTCCGCCGATGTAGGTGCCCAGGTACGCCACGATCTTCAGCATGCCAGCTGCCGGATGAACATCCAGGTGTGGATACTCGATCATGTACTCGGCCACGCAGGTGAGCACCGCAGCCAGACCCACCAGACTGTGGAACGCAGCCACCAGCTGAGGGAGATCCGAGATCTCGATGCGCTTGGCGATGGTCAGACCTGCCAACACACACACACACACACACACACACATACATATGAACACATGAACGCACACACACACTGTAATGTGTGTATTTATATAGTGCATTTATCGTGTATGGCCATACACCCAAAGCGCTTCACCATCATGAGGGGGGTCTCTCCCACCACCACCAGTGTGCAGCTCCACTTGGATGATGCGACGACAGCATCAGGACAGTGGAAAGACTGGGATGATTGGGAGGTTATGATGGGTAAGGGCTGATGGAGGAAGATTGGCCAGGCCACTGGGGTTACACCTCTACTCTTTACCAGAAGTGCCATGACATTATTACCGTAGGTTCACAAAGGGACGAGAGCGTCAAAGTAGCCAGAAGTCATTCATTTTTAATGAGAGACGGCAGCGATACGCGGCGAGGAGCAGTGCGGTGAGCCTTCGCCGGTGTGAGCGTCGAGGAGAGTTGAAATCAAGTCATCTTTATGCTAATGAGCTATGATGCAGTTCGGCAGCAAGCAATCAGAATGAAGAAGTCCAGCGCTTGAGAGGAGTTCAGAGAACATGGACCTGTGAACTTTGGTTCTGAACACAGTTGTTCCCAAGGGTTTGATTATTGCGGTCGCCAGATTTTCAATTATTTACAATGTTTTCTCACAGGAACATGCATTAAAGAAGTTACTGGCGAGTTACTGATGTGTATTAATGTTATATATATATATATACACATGGTTTCCGCCTACATTCATTCTTCCATGGCCAAAATTCATCCCGCCACAGCTACATTACAGCTTCTCATTCAAAACATTTTATTTATTTAATAGCGGGTGATAACCACACTAAATGTATTAAAGGGTAAGTGAATTATAACAGCGTGAACTTTTCTATAACCAACCGTAGTAGTGCTGTGCGTCATTTGTTTAACCCTTTAAGGTTACCTGCTGACTGACTGGCTGACTGACTGGCTGACTAACAGGTGCGTGATGAGTGAGGCCAGCAAACATGATGTATAGCTGTTTCACTTCACTTTAGGACACATTAATACCACTCTGTAGGTCTATTGGACACATTTATAAATATTCCTAGCAAATCTAATAAATGTTGGAGACATACTCGTTACATAAACGCACTTAATCGCACTTCACTTTGAGAGAAGATCTGCGCTCAGTGTTGCCAGATGATGCTGACTGTTTCCAGCCCAAAAGCTGTCGAAAAACTGCCGAAAACCAAAAAGCTTTTTACCCGCAAAACCGCCCAATCTGGCAACACTGTCTGCGCTTGAGCAGTGCGTATTTGAGGGCGCAAGAAGCTTTGTGCATGAGCAGAGGAAATCAGCGTGCAAGCAAAGAGATTCGCATGCTGTAGGCTGTTACATGAATGCGATCTCGACTCGTAATACTGCGCTCACAACATTTGTCATTAAAATAACGCCACGGGTAGTAAGTAGATCTGTGTAAAAAAGGCCTGCCGCCACAGCTGGAAAAAATCCTAGAGGAAACACTGATATATATATATATATATATATTTATCTTTTAAAAAAAAAGCTCACTGACAATATAGAGCCCTCTTTACTATACTGGGGCATTAGGACTCACACAGACAGCAGGTTGAGCGCCCCCTGCTGGCTTCACTAACACCACTACTAACAGCAACCTAGTGCTCCCTTGTGGTCTCCCATCCAGACACTGACCAGACTCAGCGACTAACAGGTATTGGGCTGCAGGGTGATACGGCTACGGCTTACCCATAGACATATACACACACACACACACACGTATACAACCACACACACATATAAACACATGGACACATACAAACACATATACACACACAGATATATACACACACACACACACAAACACATATATATATATATATATATATATATATATATATACACACACAGACACTTGTCGTGTTTTTCACAATTATTATGGACTGTTTGACTGATATGATGCGTTTACATCAGCTTGAAAGTTTTTAATATTTAGATTTTTTTTAATGAACATTAATATGTGTTTACGTATGTATTATGTCATCTTTGCATCAGATAATGAAAAAGGATTGCCGCTTATGTGAGGTGTTTGTCATGCTGTGTTTTGGGGGGCATCAGGTGTAAACATAGTTAATCTGCATTTTCTTTTCGGCTTAGTCCTTTTAATAATCAGATGTCACCACAGCGGAATGAACCGCCAACTGTTCCAGCATATGTTTTACACAGCGGACGCCCTTCCAGCTGCAACCTAGTACTGGGAAACACCAATACACACTCATTCACACACACACACTGATACACTACAGCCAAGTTAGTTGATCAGTTCCCCTATAGCGCATGTGTTTGGACTGTGGGGGAAACCGGAGCACCCGGAGGAAACCCACGCCAACACGGGGAGAACATGCAAACTCCACACAGAAGAACCAACTGACCCAGTCAGGACTTGAACCAGAGACCTTCTTGCTGTGAGGCGATCTTGCTACCTACTGCGCCACCGTGACGCCCTAATCTGCATCTAGCACTGAATTTATTCACAGCGCTTATTACCCAGAGTTCCTCCAGTTGCCATGGCGATGGACATCTGCGACAGGAGCTCAGGTGAGGGTTTGAGAGCGCCGAGTGTGGCTGCGATTCCTCCGGCGACTCCGATCATTCCCAGAGCGTTCCCTAAACGACTGGTTCCCTGAGCGGAGAGACCGGCCAGAGCTCCAACACAACACATACCAGAGCCCAGGTACATCATCTGCAAACACACACACACACACACACACACACACACACACACACACACACACACACATTAGACCAGAGCCCAGGTATATACATACTCACACACACACACACACACACACACACACACACGCACACACACACACACACACACACACACACACACACACACACACACACACACACACACACACACACACAGACTTTAGAGTCATGTGACCTGCTCAATGCTGTATCCGCCAGCAACAGATGCCCCGTACCCGCCCACAAACGCCAGTCCTGGCAATGTGTACAGGTAGTTGTACTCTGGAGGGTCCGTGGGCCTCTTGAACATGTCCAGCATCCTCTGAGTGATCAGAAAACCACCTGCAGACACAGCAGACATTACAGTTCACCGCGCAGTCCAGTGTAAGGCCAGTGAAAAGTGTGGTTTGTTGTGTTGGAGGTGTGGCTTGTTGTGTTGGAGGTGTGGCTTTGTTGTTTTGGGGGTGTGGCTTATATTAGAGGTGTTGCTTGCTGAGTTTAAGTGTTGTTTCCTGTGTCGGAGGTGTGGTTTGCTTTGTAGAGGGTGTGGTTTTGTTGATATGGAGATGCAACTTGTGTTGGGGTGTGGTTTATTTAGCTGGAGGTGTGGCTTGATGAGTGGAAGTGTGTATCAGACATGTGGTGTATATTGGGAGTGTCATATCAGAGGTGTGGTTTGTTGAATTTGTGTGTTGTTGTGGTTTGTGTTGCTCTGACCTGCGATGTTGATGGAGGACACAAACGCAGCCAGCAGAGCCAGAGATTCGGGAAGAGACGAGGGTGTCAATCCTCCACCCATCAGCACTAGCCCACCCACTGCTGTCAGACCTGCACACACACACATACACACGTATAAGTACACACACAGTATCACACTCTTCCACGTGTGCCTCACCTGAGATGGCGTTGGTCACAGACATGAGTGGCGAGTGCAGGGCCGGAGTCACGCCCCACACCGTGTGATATCCCACAATTCCAGCAAGGCCAAAGGTCGTCACCATCTGAGTGAAGGCAGCATTGGGAGAGGAGATACCCAAACCCAGAACGGTGGAGAGACCTTCCCAAACACACCCACAGACAGACAGAGCGTGAGACAGACGGACAGAGAGTGTCCTTTATAACACTAATTAAGTCATCTGTAGGCCCACACTGAATCTGTGCCACACAGAGTCTACAGTTTAGAAGTCCTTTAGCATAAATATTTCACAGAATTCAGCACAAACAGCAGGTAATGTCTGCAGATTTCTGTTTTTATTCATCGATTGCTTTATTCATCGAGTGGCTCATTCGTCTGGTGTCTGACCTGCAGTGTAGATGCCTGCAGAGGTCATGGTGCGTCTGAACGGGGAGATTACAGCACGTTTCTCAGCCTCCAGCTCTGCCACACTCTTCTGCTTGGCCGGCGGTGGCGGTGGAGTGGTTTTTGGCAGCGGTGCAGGAAAAAGATTCTGACCTTGCTGGAAACAAGAAATAAAAACATAAATCTTTAATAACATGTCATCTGTACTGCAAAAGTGCAGAGTGCAAGAAAAAGAGAAAGGTTAATGCAAGGAATTATTGATGTCGGGCTGTTGAATTATTAGGCAATAATGCTCACCTGAGGTGGTGATGCAGCCACGACCTGCTACTCTCTGTATTATTTTCTATTATTACACGGATCAAAGCACATAAAGTACATCTAAAGTGCACTGCACAGATACACTGCGTCTCCAAATACACTTGCTATTGTAAAGACAATAAAAACAGCCAATATGTCTGGCACATGATCTAAAATTACTGTCCTTATGAGTTATGAGTGTGCTTCAGGCATAACTTGCATTAAACCAGTCAGAGTCTCACCTCGCATTCCCTTTATGGAGCATTCGCTATTTACATGGAGAATTTTGTAAGCAGAAAATCTGAATTCTTCACTAGTGATGGAACGAATCTGCTCATGGGCAAGGTTAAAGCTAGCAGACCAACTACAGAATGAGCCGAAATCAACCAAAGCCCCCTGAGGTGAGGAAGGTTTTTAATATTTAAAGATATTTCTGTGCTGCTGCGCATCCCTGTGTGTGTAATAAGCAAAATGCATGCATGTTTTGACCCTGCCTATTAGTAAAACAGTGCCATTGTCTTAACACACCTCCTTCTCACACCAGCACACCCATGGGTGTACAAATGCATTTGCTATTTAAATAACAGCATGGCGCAGGGTGTGAGAATGAATGATAACTGTGTGAATACACTTGTGTCTCATCTGCTCTGGGTGTATGAGAAAATAATAGGACAATAATAATACTAATAAAAGTGTATAATACTGTAGGAGAGATTATGTTGAAACGAAGAGAGAGGAAGAGCTACCTTCATCACCATCGTCCCTCTGATCACGTGATCCAGCGTCCCGTAGTCGAACTCGTCTCTGGGCTCAAAGTGGAAGAACTCTTTATCGGGGCTGATGGCCTTCAGCAGTTTGATGATGTTGTTGGAGTACAGAGAGCTGGCCTGTGTGGCCATCCGACTGGGCAGATCCGTGTAGCCGATGTGTGTGACACCCTGCACAACATACACACACAGAGACATGTCAGACAATACTGGGCGACATGATGAACATCTGATGAAGAAATCAGGATACTGGTAATCTGTTCTTTATTTTATAAATGTTTGAATATTATTTAATTATTATATATTTTCCTCTCATCTCTAAGGTGTTTTATTGCCAGTGCAAATATTTGATTAAGATTGTAGAAATATAAAATAAATACTGATCAAATATAAAACACTACTGATTCTAAATGACTCAACATGAATTATCACTAAACAAAATGTAAGCAATATAAACTGTCAGGATTCTGCCACTCCAGTCCTGTTAGTTCTTGTTTTGGTGGCAGAGTCCAGACACTAGTCATGTCATGTTTTATATGTTGTGCTCGAGTCAAGTTTTCTCGGGTCCAGTACTTCTTTCTCATCATTGTCTGTGCTTGTCATTGTGTAAGCGCCGTCCTGGTTGCGCTCGGACCGTGTGCGATATCGATTGATGCAAGGTCTGGACATGGTTTGGATGCGCGCTCTGGTCCTGGTGTCTGTGTTTGTTTTGTCTGATGTTCATTCTCAGAGTCTCAGTCTAGTTGGTTTCGGATGGCGCTGAGAGGGAACATTCACGTCGCATATGTGAGGGCACGGTAAGTATCTTTATTTATCGCGTGCTCATGTCTTGCGTTGTTGTGTTTGTGTTGTGACACGCTGTCAATGAGCTCTTTCATTGACTGCATGTTCTAGTCCTGTTTGTATGTGAGCACATGGCTTGTGTTTTTGTACCATGTGTTCTTTTGTCTAGCGTCTTTTCCCACCCACCTTGTTATCCTGTTTGTAATTATTATTTTCATCTGTCCGCCTGTCTGTTCATTGGTTTGTCTTCAATATTTATTCTCCTTGTGTATTCTGTCCTGTGCTGGTCTTTCCTCATTAATTCAGTGTCCATGTGTCATCATTGAGGATGTCATGAAATTGAACATGCCCTGTCGAGTTAAGTGTGTATTTCCATGTGTTCCCCATGGGGAGTTTGTTCTCCTTTTATTAAATAAAATAGTTTTCATTTGCTGCAATTGGGTCCTCGAAACCCCCAACCTTGATTATTCATGGGTCTGTCTGCGTCCCCGTAATGGAGTATAATAATGAGCTCATATTAATTATGAAAATGTTGTACCATTAACAATGTATTGTGTGGCACCATGAAATAAAGGACAGAGCATATATTAAAGGATAGGACATTTATTTTGTCCATATGATATCTATTGTCTGCACAGCCATACACACACACACACACACACACACACACCTGATGGACGTAAAGTTCTCCGGGTTTGGTGGTCTCGATGTTTCCTCCGGCCTCGGCTGCCAGATCCACCACCACTGACCCATCCCGCATGCTCTCCACCATCTCACGCTTGATCAGCACTGGAGCTTGCTTACCTGACACACACACACACACACACACACACACACACATGAACCAAAACACATCCTTTGAAAAAAAATCAGACAGACCCTCCAAGATTTAGCGTCGCTGAATTTAACGCAAAATTAATTTGTTGTGTTTTTAACGAAGGCTAATCATCCGGTGTGTGTTTCATGCTATGTAACATTATCGCAACACACATTCAAATACGCCTGCTTGAACCTGGACACCTGAGTTTATCGCTCACCAAACTTCTACATATTTTGTCAGATTTATAGTGTGTGTGAGACTGTGGGTCTGTGTGTGTGAGCGCATATGTGTGTGTATATGTGTGTGTGTGCATATGTATTTATGATTGTGAGTAAGTGAGTGTATGAGTGTGTGTATGACTGTGAGTGTGTGTGTGTTCACCAGGAATAAGAGCTGTGCTGATGATGATGTCCACGTCTCTGCACTGTTTGGCGAACAGACTCATCTCGGCCTCCAGGAACTCTTTGGACATCTCTTTAGCGTATCCTCCGACCCCTTCACCTGACTCTGCGATGTGCACCTCCAACGGCTCTGCTCCGAACGATTTGAACTGCTCCAGTGCAGCCGGTCTGACGGAACACACACACACACACACACACACACACACACACACACACACACACACACGCACACACACACACCCACACACCCACACAGTCAGATTTATGCAGATCTTTTTTTGCAGTCACCTGAACCCAGTCACCTGCAGTCACCTGAACCTTAATTTGTGAATTGTGAGGTCCCGGAACAGATCGGGGTAACGGATCCGGCATGTTACCCGAAGATGGAGTGGTGCCGCGCATGAAAGGTGGTGGTGGTGGGGGGTATTGTTGGTGCGGTGGATGGTGGAGGGGTGTCGCGGATGAAAGTGAGCGGGGCGGGGGTGTTGAGGGTTGGGGAGTCACGGCAGAAAGTGAAAGTGAACAGCGGATGGGGGAGAAGGGCAGTTGAGGAGGGGGATCGGTAATATGTGTGTATGGATGTTTCCCAGAGATGGGTTGCAGCTGAAAGGGCATCCGCTGCATAAAACATGTGCTGGATAAGTTGGCGGTTCATTCCGCTGTGGCGACCCCTGATTAATAACGGGACTAAGCCGAAAAGAAAATGAATGAATATATATATATATTATAGGTGGGCATAGATCATTTTTTTTAATCTAGATTAATCTGAAGTCAGGA
>NC_079452.1:23752816-23785316 GCF_903798145.1 Danio aesculapii | reverse complement strand
TCGACTGTGATTGGCCACTTTTCATGTCAGTTAAATCACCGCTTCAGAATCTTGGTAGTTTGTAGTATTTTTGCATTAAATTGTCACAAACATTCACAAACATTTTTATTTTTCCAGCCTGAAAATTGCATAGAAGTTATCCTTGATTTAAGCACTTTTAAGCACTTTTTTTTAACCAAAACAAGCCCATTTTCCAGGTATTCCAGGCCTTGAATTTCTAAGAGCCAAATTCAAGCACTTTAATCACCTTGTGTGAACCCTGGAAAGAGACACACACACATAGAGAGAGGCACACAAACAAACACACTCAGACACACACACATACAGAGACATACAAAGAGGCACACAAACAAACACACACAGACACACACACACAGATAAAAACTTAGGTAAACTGTTCATATATGTTCCTGGATGGCCAAATATGACATATTAGCACAAATAATTATTAATAATAATGTATTTGAATTCTAATAGTTGAGATAAACATGTAAGCGGCCATTTTTGCAATATTTAAAAACATATGTTGCAGCATGTGTGACATTTTATACATGTGAAATCCAAATGTGGCCTTGAATGACATCTATATGTAATTTGCACATATTGCATATATCAGATTTGTATGTGGGCATGACGTTATTATAACTCTTCTCAAGAGACGTTACACACATGCTCAGTTAAGCGGTTTTCATTCCCACAATGCTCTTCTTCAGTGGGAACATGAGCAGATCATCTAACACATATTTCTCCTAACGGCGGCCAATCAGAGTGCAGCAGCAGACATTATTAGAAGCTGATTGGCAGAGCTCCAGCAGAGTCACGCATACATAAGAGAGAGAGAAACTGTGATGAGGACACACAGGCTCCTACACAACAGAGAATATCCACACACTGTGACATAAAACACACAACCTTCTGTTCTGAGCAAACACAAAACAACTACAGGAGTGATTTACCCCAGATTAAAACATTATATAATAAAATCTTTCATTTAAACAGCTTTACTATATACTCAGAGAGGACAAAATGACATCTAAACTGCGCCAAAATGTGTGTATACCATAAAAAATAGTTAATAAAGTAAATTAATTTGGCTTATTTAAATAATCTCCCTTTTATTCATGTTGTTATTATAATTATTACTGTTATGAGCTGCTTTTTATCATTTATTTAAAGCTTAGAGCTTAAAAACTGACACACGGAGAATTAAATTCACCTTTAACTGACCTCTCCGAACTCCACACACACACAGACGCACTCACACAAACACACACAAACACACACAAACAGACTCACACACATAAATACACAGACAGACTCTCACACAAACATAGAAACACACAGACAGACTCTCTCACACACACACACACACTCTTTTTTCTCTCACCTCTTTGAGTTTGTTGATCACACACGATCCGTCCGGTCTGGAAAAACCTTTTCCCGGAGCGCGGGAGAGAGGAGCGGGACACACTGAGAAACACACTCCACATGTCTGAGCCGTCTGAGAAACACACACTCACACACAGACACACGCACACACGTGGGCTCGGTCAGACGAGGACACGCATGATCCAGCAGAACACACAGCAGAACACACACACACGCTCAGGCCTACAGGGTGACACCTGCTGCTCTCGGACAACACCGCGATAACACACTGACCACTGAGAGAGAGAGTGTGTCACCCTCACACACACACTTTCTCTTTCTCTGACACACACACACACACACTCTATGAGTTTGTGAGTGTGTGTCATTTTCTCAGTCTTTCTCTTTCACACACTCACACATAAACAGTTGCTATGGTAACAAAACAACTACAGTAATTGATCTGTTGTGGTGATTCTACAGTTGCTATGGTAACACAACTACTACAGCAACTGATCTGTTGTGGTGATTCTACAGTTGCTATGGTAACACAACTACTACAGTAACTGATCTGTTGTGGTGATTCTACAGTTGCTATGGTAACACAACTACTACAGTAACTGACCTGTTGTGGTCATTCTACAGTTGCTATGGTAACACAACTACTCCAGTAACTGACCTGTTGTGGTCATTCTACAGTTACTATGGTAACACAACACCTATAGTAATTGATCTGTTGTGGTGATTCTACAGTTGCTATGGTAACACAACTACTACAGTAACTGATCTGTAGTGGTGATACTGCAGTTGCTATGGTAACACAACTACTACAGTAACTGATCTGTAGTGGTGATACTGCAGTTGCTATGGTAACACAACTACTACAGTAACTGATCTGTTGTGGTGATTCTACAGTTGCTATGGTAACACAACTACTACAGTAACTGATCTGTTGTGGTGATTCTACAGTTGCTATGGTAACACAACTACTACAGTAACTGATCTGTTGTGGTGATTCTACAGTTGCTATGGTAACACAACTACTACAGTAACTGATCTGTTGTGGTGATTCTACGGTTGCTATGGTAACACAACTACTACAGTAACTGATCTGTTGTGGTGATTCTACAGTTGCTATGGTAACACAACTACTACAGTAACTGATCTGTTGTGGTGATTCTACAGTTGCTATGGTAACACAACTACTACAGTAACTGATCTGTTGTGGTGATTCTACAGTTGCTATGATAACACAACTACTACAGTAACTGATCTGTTGTGGTGATTCTACAGTTGCTATGGTAACACAACTACTACAGTAACTGATCTGTTGTGGTGATTCTACAGTTGACAGTGCTTCCCACAGGTTTGGAATATATTTGTTGTGGTAGCTGGATTGAAACACATCCTTTACCCATGGCACATAAATCATTAACTACATGTGACACCATAAATAATGTGATTTTAATAATACTTTATTTATTCACTTTATGTTCTTTAACAATACTTTTATTGATTATGTTTCTTTTCAGTGGGTTAAAGTTTAAAAAAAGGCTGTTAAAATAAAATTATAAATAAATCCACTATTTCTCTTATTTCTATGCTATTTAGAAGTCATAACCACACAGCTGCTCTCTCTCTCTCTCTTTCTCTCTCTCTCTCTCTCTCTAAAGTTCAGGTTGCTTTATTGGCATGACATTCAGTACAGTTTTGTCAATATTATCAAATTAATAACATATGCAGCAAATGAGAAATAAATGACAGGAAAAAATAATAAAAACAGACAATATCTCTAAAATGGATATTCATTAAAAATTAATTAATAATTAGAATAAAAAGTGTAGATCATTTAAATAAGGCAAATAAGCTGATTGAGCATTTCTAATGTTGTACATATTTTGCAGCCAGTTCAGATGTCATTTCCTCCTCTCTAGGCATATGGTAAAGTTTTTTTGAATCGTTCAGGTTAAAGAATCTATTATTTACTTTTTCTCTCGAGCGCTCTGTGTGCACTGTCAGCTGTAAAGCCAAGTGGCTTATTAAAAGAGTAATGCAAAAACACAACTTTAGAAAGCAAAAGCAAAAGGAGATGTAGAAACACCGGCCAGATGCATTTTTAATCCTCAAGAAGGCGCATCTCTGTGGGTCTCTGCAGAGCATGTGAGACTGTCTGCGGAAGTGTTGTTGACAGTTCTTGCACACACACACAATGAGCAGTACGAAATGTGCAGTGCGAGAGAAGATTTTCCACTGGTTAATTGAACGTGAATGTTCTTTGGCGGATACAAAAAAGTGTAAACGGATGATAATATTGACAAAAAAACAAAAACAAATTGTCAGTAAATAAACTTGGGTGGCCGTTAACATACCTGGGCAGCCCGCCCAAGTAAAGTCTGTGTGTGGGAAGTTGCTATGGTAGTAAAAACTAAAATATATCATTACAGTTGATCAGTTCACTATAGTTAATCCTACAGCATGCTGGAACATTCATTAGCAAAGAGCTGTAAATACTATAAAATATACAATATAATACTCTATAGTACAGTTCAAAAATACTATAGTATGTACTGTAAATTACTATGTTATTTTTTCACTGCAACAGTCTCATATGAGTCAATAATCACCATCAGACAGTCAAACAGATACAGAAAAGCTCAGATTCACTCTTTAAACATGTTATCAAACTGATATAGCATGTCTAATGGTTCATAGAGTATATGCAAAACCCTACAAATCAAGATCATTTCCAAAACATCTAAACAGTTAGCAGAGGAGGGGGTTAAATTACAGAGTTATAAACACACATTCAGTATGAGTGAGAGCAGCATGAAGACTCCTCTGCTCTTTTAATTACTGAGGAGCAGACTTTTATCATACTTCTGTCAGCTATTGTTTATTTGTTAATTATGCCCCTGAATGCCTGTTTTATTTTTAACTTACTCCTCTTTATTAATCTTATTACTTTCTTTTTATCGCGTTACGAAAATAAAAAATATAAATGAAAACAGTCTCCAGTCCAGAAGATGTCGCTGCTTGTCCTGCATCTGTGTGTGAGAGTCTGTGAAGAAGACTGAGAGAACATGTGACCTGTGTGTGTGTGTGTTTAGAGTGCAGAAGCAGTTCTGTGTGTATTTCTCATGTCTTCATCTATGAGCTTGTGCACAGGTAAGAAAACCACTTCACTGTTTAACATGAATGTAGATATTATATTCTCAGTCTATGTGCTGATGTTAGTCTTTCTGACCACTTCATTCAGTACAGACTGAGTTGAATGTGAGCAGTAAGTGATGGAGAACTGTCTTTATTTTCTCCTATGTGTGTTCAACAGTTTCCATATAGTTTAGACGCCACCACACACTGGATTAATGTATTATTCAAAGCACTGTGTATTAATATTAGTGGAGAGCTACTGTAGAACTGATATCAGTACACTATTGTTATTTACCCCAATTTAATACAGTACTCTTGTAAGAAAATATCAGGTTGTACAATCACCTCAGCACATTCTTTTACTTGTTTTAAAGGGTACCAGGGTTTCTGCAGATATCATAATGTCAAATGTAAGAGCATTAAGTATTAAATCTAAGAACTATATCACAATATAAAAAACACGCATAAAGAGAAAATGCTAAATCACAACACTAGTGGTAAAATAAATGTATTCTGAACAGAACTGAAGACAGGTGAGACGCACCATTGAACTACAGAAAATTGAGATATTTTTTTAAATGACAGGGGCGGTGAAAAGAAACCCACTGTAAAGTGGAAAGTTTCCGGAACTGCGTCATATCATTAATATCACTGAAGATTTTTAAGCTAATTATTTATTATTATTTATTATATTGATTATAAAGATTTTTATAACCATTCAAGATTTTTTTAATCAAACTTTGAAGCATCACTTGCTTTTGTTTATATCTCAGACAGTTCTACCTATTAAAGTTAAATATTAATGACAGCAGGACATGGGTTGCTCTACAATTATATTTTTAATATGGCAAGAATAAAAGAAAAGAAAGTACCCTTACTAAAAAATATTGACTTTTTTAAATTTTATTTTGCCCACTCAACAATTCTCACATCACTGTCTGGCTAGTTTCTGTCCTCTACTTATAAGCTAAAAAGGCAATAACGGTCCAACATCCCTGTCCATTATCACCAATAAAGCCTAGAAACAGGGCTTCAGTATATTGTAAACTGATAGGTTCAAATATTCCTTTCCAGTTATTAAAGACATCATTTGTTACTTAATTTTAGTTTGTAACTTGTAAATTGTTTTAAATGTAAAATTGTAATATATACATCAGTGTAAAACCTATGACTGGTGGAAAAACATATTCTGTAATATTAAAGCCATCTGGGTCTCCACTTTTGCATGGCCTCTTTTTTATTTTAGAAAACTTATCCCTCAGGTTTTCCCAAACTTTTACAAAACCTTTCCTCCTTTTCCATGGCTATTGTAATTTCTAGCCAAGAATCATTGATCATCTGGTTCTCCCTATGATCACGCATGGACGGATCATAAAGATGTCTGTACAGTCGTACTGTTTCAGATAAAATCTCTTCAAAGTGTTTCATATTCAACTCAAATCAAACGTGGCGCCGCCCGAACTGTTCACCAGAGTCTCAAAACATTTCATGAGCTCCGCCGGCCGAAATCATGTTGCATGCACCCAAAACGAACCTCCGCAAACACAGCGATGACGTCACATTCACCGTGCGCACTGAGTTCAATAACAGAAAGCTGATTGGCTGTTGCATGTTGGGCTACTTTGTAGTTGTAATATTGCAAATTATATTTGGACTAGTGAAATAAAGAACTACAACACAATGAAAGCCAAGCAACAACAACAAAGAATTTAAATGAGCATTAGATGTAGCGTTACATGGACATCGGAAAAATAAGAGCTGTGCAAACATATTTAAGAGTTAGAACAGCCGATTTAAGACTTTTTAAGGCCTAAAATATCCGTTTTTAAATTTAAGACTTTAAGACCCTGCGGAAACCCTGTTAAACACACTAGAAACAATAAACACTAGAAACAGCCCTTTTTGCAGTGCATTGCACTGATTTAACCTCCACAGCTGTAATTAAGGCTTTAATCATATTAACCGTTTTGATTGACCTGAGCTGTTGTTTCTCCTCAGGGTTTTGAGATGAAGGCTTTGCAGGTTCTCCCGGTGGATGCAGTAGACGTGGAGACACAGCGCTGTCGGATGGGCCCGGCTCTGATGTCCAGTTTGGGGCTGCATTTGGGTTCTCCAGTCCTCATCCGTGTCCTGCAGGGCTCATGTCTCTGCACCGCATGGCCCCGGCGGGACCTGGCAGACGGATATCTGCAAATCAGCAGCCAGTGTGCTTCTCCAGACCTGCATAAACACACACTCACAGCACTCACAGTCCACCCAACACAGATCAAACCCCTCACCTGTCTCAAACTCACCTGTGTGAAGTTGAAGGTGTTCGTGCAGCGTCTGGAGCACAAGAAGAGGGTTTCAGAGCGGAGTCTCCAGGAGCTGCTGGACGGTCTGTACGTGCACGAGGGACATCTAGTGGATCTGTCAGGTACGCTTCTGCCGGAGACACATTTACGATTTAATTCACGATATTGACCTAAGATGCATAAAGGTTAACTATAGCAGGTATAGTAACAATACAATAACAGTGCACTATTTACTATATAACTACTTCATGTAAAAGAGTAGTTGTATAGTTTATGAGCAGACCCAAACAGAATCTGCAGACATTTTGGCTATTTCAGTGCAGAATTTTGTGCAAAATCTATTTATTTATGCTGAATGATTTTGGGAGTTTAGTAACTAAAACATTTACTGAATTGAATTTTAAATGCTTAAGCTTTAATCGTGGTATACAGTCAGTGGCGGATTTAGGCATGGGCAATATGGGTGACGGCCCAGGGCAGCAGCTTGCTGGGGGCGGCACAGGGAGACAAAAAATGTGCCCCATTATAGAGCAGATAACCAAGAATAAAGACAAGGGGCCATTCACATTTGGCGTCTTTTGCACACGCAAGTCTGTTATTCTTTATGTGCAACTGACACAAGCTGGTGAAAACAAATTGACGCATGTGCACAGAAAGCCATTCCCACACGCCCCCTGATCCTGGTTGTTTACATGCACACCTATGCAAGTCGACAAAACTTAAGTTTATATATAATATGATGATGATGATACTTTGACTAAGCATGGCTATAAAGCAGAAAGGAGGAATAATGAGTCAGGGAGGTAACTAAGACATCATAATACTAATTCTCTGCCATGAGTCGGGTCTAGGACAACAGATAATTCTGTAAAACATATTTTTTTGTGTAATTGAGCTGTTATAATTAATGTTCATGCAAAAGTCTTAGAATATTACTCCAGTTGTGTCTTTACATTATTTTTCAGTTACATTTAGGATTGATTTGTTATTTTTTAGAATAATAGTTTAATATTAATAATAATAATAATAATAATAAATAGTTATATTTATTGAAAATAAAGAAACATATTTAAATTTAGGCCTATTGATAATAATTATTTTAAATCTATATATTTAAATGTTTTAAAGTCAACCACATAGTGTCTTTATTTCTTGGGGGATGCGGGAAGGGGGATGTAGGGGTGGATTATGATTTAATTCCTGAAGCTTTTATCACGGTATAGGGTATTACATTCTTAGATTAATGTCTGTCTGAGGAATTGGGCGGGGCTAACACACTTAACCACACCCCTCCAGCTGTCAGTTTTGACAACAAACAGAAATGGTGAGGAGGAGGAGTCTGTAGTCTGTGGTTGTATTAACTCTCCCCAAACACTTTTCCCCATCTTTCTGAATGAAACGCCTACTTTACTACATCCAATCAGCTCACAGTTGAAAAAACAAGCCCCGCCTACTGTTTTCTCATTTAATATTTTGTTTCTATAGGAACCACTTCTAACTTTTCACATCATATCGCTCAACACTATGCATGTTCACTATCACTATATATTGACATGCTGAATTTCCTCCTATGTCAGGTGTGAAAGCGGAGATCAGGTGTGTGCTGGTTCAGAAGGTGAACTCAGGCTCGCAGAGAGCAGGTCTAATAACTGCTCGAACCTGTGTGGATATTAGCACGATACAGACGGTCAAACACCTGGACAGGCAACGGCAGCAGGTCTCAGAGGCGCCTCTTGGTGGCATGGAGGATGTGTATGCATCACTGAAGGAAATGATCACCTTTCCTCTTCGTTATCCTGGAAGTCTGTGTCAGCTGGGTCTGTCCTGCCCACGAGGCCTGCTGCTGATTGGGCCGCCTGGCGTGGGGAAGACCCTGCTGGTGCGCTGCGTGGCTAATGACATTGGTGCGACTTTAGTTACTGTGAACGGGCCGGAGGTCACCGGGTCTCGACCCGGAGAGAGCGAGGAGAACCTGCGCCGTGTGTTTGATCAGGCTCGAGACGCTGCTGATGAGGGTCCGTGTGTTCTGCTGATCGATGAGATCGACTCGCTGTGCCCACGGAGGACAGGGAGCAGCAGCGCTCCAGAAAACAGGCTAGTCGCGCAGCTGCTAACGCTAATGGATGCCATCGGTAGCCATGAAGGCTTCGTTATTATTGGAGCCACAAACCAGCCTGACGCCCTTGACCCAGCACTCAGGAGACCCGGACGCTTCGACAGAGAGGTAATTATGTGTCAGGGATATAGTAGATCCAGCAGGTTGTTACCTCAGAATAAAGCCTGACAGGTTTATCAGCAGCCCGATGTGAAGCGCAACACTGCTGTAGAAGACTGAAGGGTTTATTCTGAGATAAGAACCGTCTGAATGTACAGTACAGCCACAAAACATAAAAATTAGACACTAAACATTGTTCTGAGTCATAATAGTATATTAGTTCTTTAATTAAATGGAAAGCTGACAGAAACTAAAACAGCTGATGGAGTATACACTAACCTGCGCATTATTCAGACACTAGATGGAGACAAACAGACTAAAACAGCTGATGGAGTATACACTAACCTGCGCATTATTCAGACACTAGATGGAG
Organism: Danio aesculapii; assembly: GCF_903798145.1. NCBI lineage: Eukaryota > Metazoa > Chordata > Actinopteri > Cypriniformes > Danionidae > Danio > Danio aesculapii. Next base: position 23,775,916 of record NC_079452.1, on the reverse strand, counting down.
ACAAACAGACTAAAACAGCTGATGGAGTATACACTAACCTGCGCATTATTCAGACACTAGATGGAGATAAACAGACTAAAACAGCTGATGGAGTATACACTAACCTGCGCATTATTCAGACACTAGATGGAGATAAACAGACTAAAACAGCTGATGGAGTATACACTAACCTGAGCATTATTCAGACACTAGATGGAGACAGACTAAAACAGCTGATGGAGTATACACTAACCTGCGCATTATTCAGACACTAGATGGAGACAAACAGACTAAAACAGCTGATGGAGTATACACTAACCTGCGCATTATTCAGACACTAGATGGAGACAAACAGACTAAAACAGCTGATGGAGTATACACTAACCTGCGCATTATTCAGACACTAGATGGAGACAAACAGTCAAAAACACAAAGCTGACAGAAACGAAAATAGCCTAATGAAGCTTGTAGTAACCTACGTATATTTATTTTATTTACAAGACAGAGCACAACAAGATGTCATATGATTCAGATACGTATGAATGTGTATGTATATGAAAGTATTCACTGACGATTAAGGTTATTCAGTGGTTGTTATCTGGGAATAACATGCCCTTTAAATGTTGCGACTGACCAATCCGAATCAAGTATTCCAAACAGCTGTGTAATAATGATGATAATAATGATCGGCTTCTTTGCTTCAGGTTAGCGAAGCTCATTTTGACTGACCGCAATAATTTTGACAGATTAATACTCTCAGGTAAACTGTCAGGTAAAATTTATTTCATGGCATTGTCAGATATTTTTATTTCAAGCTATTTTTAAATATTTGCTGCATGAGCAAAAAATTGCAGTTTGAGGGAAACTAATGTTTATTTGAATAATAATTTTGTAAATATACAAATTGTTTAAAATAATACTCGTATTTTTTATTAATGAAAAAATAAATGTATATTTTTTGGGTTATATGTGCCATCAATTATAGTTCTTAGAAAGAAAATAAGAATTGGCAAAAATCTGCAGATCACACATGTCTAATAATCATAATTAGCCAAGAAAATTGCAATATGCAAAAACAACTTTTATTGAATTGATATTGAATCGAGAGCTTATGTTATGATTGTGTGTTTTGCAGGTGATCGTCGGCGTTCCCTCGCTGCTACAGAGACGCAGTATCCTAAAGTGTGTGTGTCGAGAAATGCCGCTCTCTCCTGATGTCGATCTAAACACTTTAGCTGAAATGACCTGCGGATATGTCGGGGCGGATTTGAGCGCGCTCAGTAGAGAGGCAGCGCTGCAGGCCATGCGACAGTCGCAGGTGGAATTAATCATTTAAATTAATCATTTAAATAAAAATACATATCTCTTATTTATATATGTATAAATGAGGTGTTGTGGTTCAGATGGGGGCGTGTGAGGCGGTGTCGATGCAGCACTTCATGCAAGCGTTGCGACTCGTGCAGCCGTCGTGTTTGAGGAGCAGCATTGGAGCGACTGACTTTAAACCCATTGGCTGGGAGCAGATCGGCGGACTCGAGGACGTCAAACTCAAACTTAAACAGGTACGGCACTTAAATGTGTCCTTAGTTTAAAAAAAAGATTAAATATTTCATGTCGTATGTTGCTGCGAATTTAATGTTTTTCTATGTTGTTTTTTTGTATGTTGCTGGTTTCTAAATGCCCTTAATTTTAAGTAAATGTTTTAAAATCATAAGATGTTATTTATTCATCATTACAATCAGCAAACACTAACAGCGAGGTGTTCTAGTGTGAGTATTATGCGGTATTTACGGTCCATCATTGCACTTTAAACAGAAGCTGCTGAGGCTCTTGCTGCTGATAAAGAATAAGGATATATTTAATTATCTATTAAAACAGCACTAGATTATCCTGCTTCAATATATGTGACATTACATAAGGGCTAGCTCAAAACTAATCTAACTGTAATCCAAAAGTAGTCAGATTACATTTCCATAAGCATGTAATCTAATGCTGGGTTCACACCAGATGTGGAATGAAGTATTCAGAAGCAAGTAAGTCAAAGCAAACAGGTGAATAGAGGTGAATTATCATGAATGTGTGATGCATTTGTCTCAATAACGTCTACTTAGCAAGTTCAAATAATAGAACTCAAGTTAAATATTTAGCATCAGGGAAAAACCAGAGTGAGTGACGCAGTGCTCTGTGTTTGGTGTGAACCCAGCATAATATATTATATTACTGACCACATATGTCATGCAATTTGTAACATTATAATACCTGATAAGTAATCCACCAGCTCTGCTAATGATGTGCTGAATGTGTGTGTTTCAGAGTATCGAGTGGCCCATGAGGTTTCCAGAAGCGTTTGTGCGTTTGGGTATTTCTCGACCCAGAGGCGTGCTGCTGTACGGGCCGCCTGGATGTGCCAAAACCACCCTGGTGAAAGCAGCCGCCTCTTCATCACACTGCAGCTTCTTCTCCCTCAGCGGAGCCGAGCTCTTCTCTCCTTATGTGGGAGACTCCGAGAAAACACTGGCGCAGGTCTGACACACACACAGTTCACACATACAGTGCATATAGAACATCATCATCATACCCCTTTGAAATACTGACTTCATTTGTCACACAGCCTGAAATCAAATCACATTGCAAATAACTTTTCCAGCCTTTGAAATGTTTTTGCAGCCTTCGTTTCTCCAAACTTGTGCTCCTCTACAGCTTAATCCCAAAGCTCATTTGAAAGCAGGGTGTAATGTGAGTTAAGGTGTAGATTTTCACAGGGTATGATGATTTGATTAAACCTCCTAGGGCTTAGTGGCCACATACATGGACAGCACATTTTAGCTCTTAAGAGGTTATTTAAAATACTTTGAATGTTTTATATTCTGGTACAGACATGCGGTGTCATCCTGCAACTGTTTTGCAGCATATCAAATGTCCCAAACACTATTTTTACTGTCCAAAATGGGGAAAAAATGTTGTTTTTACTCTCTGATATTCAAAACATGTAAAAAAAAAAATGTATATGTTATATATGCATTAAAAACAGTCAGGAAAAAGTGTTATGTAAATTCGGATCACGAGTCCACATAAAGTATATGGACATCATTCTCTAAAAGTACATCATATCAAAAGATGATCCTTAGGTTTTATTCTAATTAGGTTCCAATAAGCCCAAATAGCAAAGAGAAATAAAAAAATGCATGTAAAAAAAAAGACCTTGGGCCTTAACTGGATAGGCACCGTACTAGCAGTTGGAAAAACAAAAATGATCCATCACAATTCTTTCTCTAGTGATTCTGAATCAATTCTCAAAAGTTCAGAATCGATTGTGCATTCAATTTAATTTGCTGTGGTTTAGATTGAGGGTTTTCATAGCACCTGTATGTTAATATTCCCTGTTACTTTTAGTTTGCTATGAGGGAAGGACGCACAAAAGAAAGCCCCACCCCCTACTCAATATTCCGTTTCAGTGTGAAGTACATCAACACACTAAAATAAATGTCTTAGCAACTTTTCAATCCGTTTTCAAAAGGTGGCGTGCCTTTACAGGGCTCAAAATAGCATGTTTTCAAATTTAATCTATGCAATCTCAAAATATATTTGGTAGCATTTGTGCAAGTGCATAAAATTGTTGCTGTGTGACCTGTTTTCACTGCAAAATTGTTCCCTGCATGGGCAGATTTAGGGGACATTCACACAGAATGCATCTTTGCACCTAAAATACACAAAACACAGCACTTAGGATTGGTTTAACACAGTTACCAAACCAAAAGATTAATTAGGAGCCCTGCTTTAACATGCATCACGGTGCGTTTTCGCATTTTCAGGTAAACAGAGATTATTTAAAAACTAATGCGGGGAAAACGTTCTATATAAAAACACCTGTGTATGTGTGGACATGGCCTCAGATGCATAATATTAGTGTGTGTGTGTGTGTGTGTGTGTGTGTGCCGGTCAGCTGTTTGCTCTAATATCTGTGTGTGTGTTTACCGGTCAGCTGTTTGCTCAGGCGCGAGCGTGTGCTCCATCCATCGTGTTCCTGGATGAGGTGGACAGTATGGTGGGCTCTCGAGAGGACGGCTCTTCTTCTTCCCACAGCGTGCAGTCGCAGGTTCTGTCGGTTCTGCTGACGGAGCTGGACGGAGTAGGCGTACGGACGTTGGAGAGACGGAGCACTGGCAAAAAGATGGCTCTGTTAGAAGGTGGAGATCAGGAGGACGTCAGACTGCATCAGGTCAGAGGAGAGGATTATTCATGCGTTTATCCACTGAGGAAATTCTGTCTGGCTTTACATGTTTCAACTCAAACTCAGAGGAAAAAAAACAATAAATGTACAGTACTGCGCAAAAGTGCCAATGTTCAATATTCGCCTAGAATGAAGTTCTTCTGTAAATTATATTGGTCTCAGCTATTTAATTAAAGTGTTGATTGAAGGAACGGGGCCTAAAGAAAGGTCAGAAGATTTTTTCTTTTACTTTAATCTATGATATGATTATAAACATGTACAATATTGATTTTGTGGGCACTGCAAAATATCAATTATTTATTATTTTTTAAACTTTGGGTGCTGTTTAACAATATTCACATTGTTGTATTCATTAGCAGCAAATACTTAAATACCTAATACACAATTAATTTTTTAACATGCACATTTTCACATTGTTAATCTGGCCTACGATGCTGAAAATACTGTGATCATGTATAGGCCTTTTGTTCATTAATCCTGTACAGTAAAACTTCATTTGTTAATATCAGTTAATTTAACTATAGTCAATCAGAATCAGAATCAGAAAGAGCTTTATTGCCAGGTGTGTTCACACATACGAGGAATTTGTTTTGGTGACAGAGCTTCTACAGTGCAACAGGATTACAGAGACAGGACAAAAAACTGATAATAAATATATTTAAAAATATAGAAGTAAGTAGTGAGTGCAAATATACAGATTGACAAGTGTATGTACATGTTTATTACTATATACAACATTATATGTGCAGCTGTAATGTGCAAATTGGCATGTAAAGTGTGTTGTTAAATAAGTGTATATGTGTATAAAAGTGTATAGCAAGTAGTGATGTTGGCTCCACAATTATTATCATCAAGTAACGACAAACGAAAAAGCATTCAGTAATCTCAGCTGATGTAAATTTCTAAATTAATCCCTAATAAAGCATTCAAATTAAACTAATACAATTCAGTTGTTTTTTTTATTACATATAACTAAAATACCATATAAAGTCCTACATGAGGATAATAGTTTGATTACGGTGTTTACATCTGTACTGAACTTCAATAATGCGACTTTGATTTGTGTTTAATACAATTATGGCATAATAGACTCTTAATCATATTACAATCAGAGTATTGGTGTCCATGTAAATGCACTCATGGTTGAAGTGATGCATCTTGTGTGCATGTGACTTACATTTCAGATGGAGCTGCAGGAAGTGTGTAATAAGGATGTTTTGATTGTGGCCGCCACTAACAGACCCGAGGCTCTGGACAGTGCTCTGCTCAGACCCGGACGACTCGACCAGATCATACACGTGCCTCCTCCTGACCTCCAGGTGACGTGCACACACACAAACACGCATGCAAGCCTTTCAAACACCAGTCACTCCTCAGAGACACCCATTTCACTGATCAAAAACATCTAATTTAATTAATGCATGGATGGATTGTTCACAATATTAAACAGCCATATTGACTTTTTTATATTCATATGACAGGCAACATTAATGGCGTAAATGTTAAGAAGATCGATACATTGCAATAAGACTTTCACCTGAATTAAAAGAATGCAATCTTTAAAAACAAGTATCAGTAAAGTCATAGCACAGCTTTTGCTTCTGTAGAAAGTCAAGTGTGACTCCAGCTTTAGATTGGGAGTATGCATAAAGGAAAAATCTATGTTTTGTTTTCAGTTGCATCCCAAATAACACACTATGCACTCATAGACTCAGCTGTGTAGTGTATGAGATTAGTGTAGTCCCAAATAGTACACTAAAGGTGTTTTTTACTAAGCGGAAATTCACATTTAACAGTCGATAAATTAATCAAATAAATAACCAAATTAACAAACAGTAGCTGTCATGAGTCCAACTGCATTCATCATCAGGAGGTGGTGTAACTGGCTCTGTAAGAGAATTTAGTTTGTACAATCCAAAATAAATAATCCAACCTTATTAGTCGATAACTCCTCCCCTACACCAGCTGTTCCTCCCCTTCATCATCAGCTCCTCCTTTTTATCAGTGGCTCCTCCCATTTATCAGCAGCTGCTTCTCTTTATAAGCTCCTCCCTTTCATAATCAGCCCCTTCCCTTCTTCTGTAGCCATAATGGTAGCTCCTTCATCAGTAGCTCCTTCATTTCATCAAAAGCTCCTCCTTTAAATCAGTAGCCCCTCCCCTTCATTTCAATTCAGTTGAATTGAATTGCTTGCCTTAACAAGTAGCCCCTCCCATTCATCATTATCTTCTCTCCTTCCACTCTGAGTGCCTGAATAGTTCAATATTTCACAGACTTTTATCAGTTGAGTAAGTACATCATCGGTGTAATTAAAATGCACTTATTCTGTTCTGAATTTACAGTATTTATGCTATAAAACTGCAGAATACTGCAAAAGTATGTGACTTGGCATGAATCTTTCCGTGTGTGTGTGTGTGTGTATATATTCTCATGTACGCCTCATCAACAGGCTCGTCTGGCTGTGCTGCGCATTTGCTCTAACAGCGTCCCGCTGCATCAGGATGTGTGTTTGGAGGATCTGGCGGGTCAAACAGAGCTCTTCTCTGGAGCTGATCTGGAAAACCTTTGTAAAGAGGTAAAGCACACACACTCACCATAATAAACTCATTTGTTTCCGCTGAGATGTGTAAAGCTGGACTCTTGTGTATGTCTCAGGCGGCTCTGTTGGCTCTGCGTGAGGATGGACTCGCCGTTTCTTGCGTGAGACAGAAGTATTTTCTGAAGGCGCTTCAGATGTTGAGTCCGTCATTGAGTCCTGAACAACTTCAGCAGAACATACACACAGCTCTCCAATAAACATGTTTACAATAAAGAAGGTTTGTTGTCATCCATGCTTCCAGTGGTCATTCTTAATGTCATTAGCTAAAGGGCAAAATATTAAAATAACAACTGCATTTGAATGAACACTTAATAGTAATAAATAATTACATTTTTAAGTCATAAAAGTTCAAAAGTCTTGTAATAGTTACACTTAAAGATATATGAAAAACATGCAAATAAATATGTATATGATGATAAATATAATAAAAGTACAAATGGTTGCTGCCTGCTGTTGCTTTTGGTTGACCTGTGATTAATAATGATATACTAATTCCTATATACAGAAATTTTAATTGCCTAGACTTCATTTATAAATTTAACAGCATTGTAATTATATTAAAATTGCACTACAAATAGGTTTAGGTTATTTTATTTAACATTTATAATCTTAAAACAATGATCACTGAACCTTTATCGTCCTCCAGTGTTTAATAATAGCATCATAAGGGTTTTTTAATCTATATGATTTTAATGTATGTATCATCTCACAGAAATTAACATGGCCAATGTAGATATGTATAAAATGCCGTAAATATAGATAAGAAATACATCATATTAAATACTTTTCCCAGAATGAATATCAAAAGAACATTATTAAGAAAGCAGTGGCTAAGTAAATAACTTCAGTGCCTAAAACAGTAAATACCACAGATAGTTATTCGTTATGTATATGAAAGTGTGTTTTTACAAGTTATCGTAAATTACTTTAATTAATCTTTTGAGGTAATTACGTTATTATGGTTATACAACTATGGTACTGTCAATAAATTACGTAATTCTGTAGTTTTCTACAACTATATGGTATATTATACAATTCACCACAGTTTACTGCAGTAAAACTAAAGTAGCCTATATAACAGTATTTATTACAGTTTATCAATTGACGATAGTTAATAATACAGTATGCTGCAGTAAGAGTTGTATACAGAATACTTTAGGATGGTTCAAAATAAGCTACTATAATTTATTCTAATGCATGAGAACCATTAAATATCTAAATAAAAAATGAACGGAAAACTGACCGCTTCAGATTCTCCTCACACCGCCATCTTCATGAAGTTCGCGCCTTTCTGAGATTCGCGCGTCAGACGCAAAGACTGTAACAGTAGTTGCCCAGGCAATGTAAGCAGAACGTAAACAATAACACCGTGATGAATGTCTTGATGTTAAAATATTATTGTTGGAAACCATATGAAACGTTTATGTTTGCGACAGGGGCGATTGTAGGTTTGCCATTTCAGGAGGGCTCAGGACTATAGTGAGGTTAATGGGGAAGTTCGGGTACTACAGTAAGGGGGGGGGGGGGGTGTAATCGCGAACTACAGTGAAAGTTTGAGGGGGAACTGAAATAGGCCTAGCAACGCCAATGGTTTGCGATAATAATAGTGATGTATTGACTATGTAGAGCAGAGATACCCAAAGTAGGGCCCGTTGGCCTAAATTGGCCCATACTAACGTTTGGTTTGGCCCGCCATCCCACCTGAAAGGAGCTGGCTGAGGTGTTGTATCGAAATCTGACTCCCCTTCGCGTGCACGCGCGTGCGTCAGCGCCTGCAGTTAAAGTCACAGCGATTTATCAGAAACCATTTATCGATCATTTCTTCCGCAATTGACAGCAAGAACGAACATAGAAGCACCTGAATGTGTTCAAAAGAATTTAAATCAGGGCGACGCAGTGGCGCAGTAGGCAGTGCTGTCGCCTCACAGCAAGAAGGTCGCTGGTTTGAGCCTCGGCAGGGGCAGTTGGTGTTTCTGTGTGGAGTTTGCATGTTCTCCCTGCGTTCGCGTGGGTTTCCTCTGGGTGCTCCGGTTTCCCCACAGTCCAAACAAAGTCTGTAGTGTCTGTCAACTGTAGTTAAGTTTTGTCCCTTTCTAGGAAAAGTTTGGGCACCCCTGATGTAGAGTGTGAGTAGTATGTGTTCTCTCTGTTCATGTTAGTCCTGGAGATGGCGCTGCTGTACATTACAGTGTTGGGCGTGATGGTGGTTTTGTTTGGGTGTGTACGTGCCATCAAACGCATATCAAAGTCAATATAAGAGCAGGAGAGTCACAATGATGCTGCATTTACACCTCCAGGTCGGTTCACTCCCACCATCTGCTCATCGTGACTCGTGTTTACAGTATGTTGACTCCTTCATCTGGAATTCACTCTGAATGCAAGTAATGATCTGAGTGTTGTTTTCTCCAGGAGTAATCTGAAGACCGTAACTGCTGAAGGATGAACGGTGGATTCATACAGTTGCTCAGGAAAAGGAAGGAGGTGAGGAAGCCTGGGAATCTTCATCTTCATCAGTCTGATATATGCAGTGGATTATTACATATTAATTGCTCCTCATTATTGTTGTAGTTAATTCCTCTGATTGGGATTGTTGGTTGTGCTGCATTTGGAGCGACAACAACCATGATTTACTTCCTACTGACCAAACCGGATGTCATGTGAGAAACCATATCTTTATTATTATAGGATTAATAATAACCATTACTAATAATCTGCATAAACTATTTGCTGTATTGTTTATGTTCTTTCTGTTGATCTACAAATTTAGTTTCCTACAGTATTTAAAGGCAAAGTTCATCCAAAAATGAAAGATTCTATCATTTACACTTGAAAACAAAGGAATATATGCTGAAAGCTGACTCTAGGTCCTGCTGTGGAGGCCATTCTTCACTATATCTTCTACAGAAGACATTCATAACAGTGTAGGACCACTTGAGAGAAATGTTCACTTTGGGTGTACTGTGCCTTTAAATGACATTAAATATTCGACATGCATAAAATAATGTGAAAGTGCCTGAGGGACGCCAGCGAGTCTGAAAGCAAGCGGACATCTGTGACATTATAAAAGCTCAAGAGTGATCAAATGCTTTGACTTTTATAGTTTAAACAAGACGGGAAATCCCGAGCCGTGGGAGATGCTGGATCCATCAAAACCACAGAAGGTAAAATTTAATGATGTATTTCCGTGTGTGTTTGTGGATCAGGACCGACAGGTTATGTTAATGTTCACCATTGTTTTAGGACACATGATAAACGGATTCTTTCTGAATGCCTAAACATCTGCTCTCCTCATGCCAGGCTAGTCATTTGCACCAAACTGTGGTGTAATCGGGTTCTTATGTGGTTTGGCCATGTTTGAAAAATGCTTTTGATCACAGTGCCATACACATACAAGACTGCAGCCAATCAGCAGTAAGGGGGCGTATCAAAACGGGGGTGTGGCCTGTTGGGTTTAAAGAATTTGCATGTGTTTTGTTTTTTATAACTGTTTTACGGTTGGTGTGCACACTCACATTAGTACCCTGTGTCTAATCACCGTCTTCATTAAATATGTTTTTATTAAATATATATGTTAATAAATGTTTATTTTTATCTCTCATCTTCCTTCATTTTCCTGCGGCTTAGTCCCTTTATTCATCACCACAGCCGAATGAACCGCCAACTATTCCAGCATATGTTTTACACAGCAGATGCCCTTCAAGCTGCAACCCAGTACTGAGAAACACATTCACACACACACACTCATACACTACGGCCAGTTTAGTTGATCAGATCCCCTATAGCGCATGTGTTTGGACTGTGAGGGAAACCGGAGCACCCGGAGGAAACCCACACCAACACGGGGAGAACATGCAAACTCCACATAGAAACACCAACTGACCCAGCTGAGGCTCGAACCAGCGACCTTCTTACTGTGAGGCGAAAGTGCTAATCATTGAGCCACCGTGCCACCCTATTTCTCTTTAAATAAGCGCCGTGTCTCCTAGATGCTGTGGATGAAGCTGAGCTGTGAACGTGATGTTGACTTTAGACACTGTTTACAGTCTTTCTGCACATATAGAGCTGCTGATAACCTGGAGAAACATTAACCAGCTGTTTCCATCTCACTGCAGCTCCTCACCATTAACCAGCAGTGGAAACCAGTGGAGGAGCTGGAGATGGTCAAGAAGATGACCAGATGATGAGGATGATGCCCACTGTACATACGGTCTGGGGCTGCACGGTATATTGTTTCAGCATCGATATCGTAATATGTCTGTTCGCAATAGTCACATCGCAGTTGAGTTGGGATTATAGCTGATCAGCGAGGAAGACTGTACGCTGTTATTTTACATTACATTTGATTATTGAATTACTGCACCTGAATATCTGACTTCAGTTTGACTCTGCTTATTTTACTTTTATCTCTGCTCTGTCTTATTTATTTAGATTTACTCCATCACAAGATTATTAAAATCAATCTAAAGATGTCATTGCAAATAGTTATTGAAGTCACCTGCTGAAATTGTATTCATATCAGAATATATATCGCATAAAAATCAAATATCACAATGTTCGATTTTTCCAATGTCATGCAGATCTACTGTTCCACTTTATATTAAGTGGCAGACTGTGTTCAGATCGACTCCTCATTGGCGATGTTGGTGCCGTTTTTGCCCTATTGACTTCCATTATAATCACATTTATTTACTGTAAAACCATGACAGCATATAATCATGCTCTCCTAATTGTTGCTGGGTCTTTTCTGTTGGGATTAAGCGGTCAAATGTGTAATATTTACTGTTGATCATCAGTTGTCAGCATTAAGCCTTTAGATCGGCCTGTGCTGAAGAGTTTCTGTCTCTTATATGGAGCTCAACAGCAGACTATAGTGTGTGTGCAGAAATTTGCGCAGCTTTTTTTTGCATTGCAACTGATGATCAACAGTAAAAATGGCAAATCGTCCTCTTCCCTACAGGGAAAACCAGCACTAATCAGGAACACAGGATTATATGCTGTCAGGGCTCTGCATTCAAAACAATGTGATTATAATGGAAGTCAATAGAGCCAAAACAGCACCAACAGCACCAAAGGGGAGTCAATGTGTCCAGAGTGTGTTGTTGAGGACATTTTCAAAGCATTTGCCCAAAATATGAGTCCGAATAAGATTTGTCAGCAAACGGCATCACATTTACTGAAACACAGAGACATTTATGGCCAAATTAAGCCTCAGAATCACCTCAGAGTAGATGAAAACGACCCAACAGCATACAGGGGTTAAATGAATCATTTACATTGGACTAATATTTGAAAATTCGCTTGTAGTTACATCTGTTATTCATTACTGTAGTTACATTTATAATTACACTGTTGACCCATCCCTTACTTTAACCCAACCGTAAAACCTACCCCAGACCTGTGCCTTTGCTTCCCCGTATGGGAAAGGAAAACCATATGAACACACTGCACTTATTTTCTGATGTATGTTTATAGTAATTAAGGCCATTTAACATAAAGTGTGATCCTGCATGCTGTAAACACAGGACTCAGTACATTAATGATGTGAATAAAAGTCATTCTGCTGATGTGTGTGTGTGTGTGTGTGTGTGTGTGTGTGTGTGTGTGTGTGTGTGTGTGTGTGTGTGTGTGTGTGTGTCTTTTTATTCATTCATTCATTTTCTTTTTCACTTTGTTACTTTATAAATCAGATTTCGCCACAGTGTAATGAACCGCCAACTATTCCAGCATGTTTTACGCAGCGGATGCCCTTCCAGCTGCAACCCATCACTGGGAAACACCCATACACACTCATTCTCACACACACTCACTATAGCTAATTTAGCTTACCTAATTCCCCTATAGCGCATGTGTTTGGACTGTGGGGGAAACCGGAGCACCAGGAGGAAACCCACACCAACACGGGGAGAACATGCAAACTCCACACAGAAACACCAACTGACCCAGCCAGGACTCAAACCAGAGTCCTTCTTACTGTGAGGTGATTGTGCTACCCACTGCGCCACCGTGCTGCATGTGTGTGTCTTTTATTGGCTGTAATGAAGTGTCTCACTGATGCAGTGTTGTGGATCTGCCATCAGTGTCTGCTGGTTCTGCACGTTCCTGCACGAACAACAAGAGTATTATTCTGTCGACGCCTCTCTGAGTCTATAACATGGGGGAAACTCTGCGCTTCCTGTTTCAGTTTTTATGATGGAGGCTCCGTGTGTGTGTGTGTGTGTGTGAGTGTGTGTGTGTGTGTGCGATACAGAAAACCACATAAACACTGGTGCAGAAATCCCTGAATCATGGTGAGTCGCCGCATCAATCTCAGCCGCATGTCCAAACTGGTTCATTTCTGCTCGAGCAAGAAGGAATTCTGGTCAGGACTTGTTTTTGTTTGTCATCTACCATGTGTGTGTGTGTGTGAGAGAGAGAGAAAGAGAGAGAGAGAGTGTGTGTGAGAAAGAGAAAGTATTTTAGTGTGTGTCAGAGAAAGAACAGAATTTAAAGTTCAGAAAGTGCATGAGTGTGTGTGTGTGTGTGTGTTTCTATATGTGTATCTGTGCATATGTGTTTTTGTGTAAGTTCCTGGTTTTTATTGTGTTTGTGTGCATATGAGTACATAAGAGTGTGTGTGTTTGTGTGTGTGTACGTGATTGCTCTGTACTGACTTCTCTGTCATATGACCAGGAAGTGTGTATCAGTGACTGAATGAACAGCAGAATTGAACACACACACACACACACACATCCCTCATCCCTCAGTCAGGTCTACTTTCAGCAGATAAAGCTGTATGATCAATCCTGAAATGCAGAGTTTGTAGTTCAGGATCTGAGTGATTGATTGATTTTGAAGAGCCGTGAGCCTCTGACAGGGTCCCCAAGAAAAAAGGTCTCTGTGGTAGGTCCTAAAATGAGGAACGGGCTACCTACTGTATATCCATTAGAACTATTTCCAATGAGTCTTTGTTCAGGGGGAAACTTAAACTACACGTCCTACGATGAGCTTTTAAATGAGGAGAAAACTGAGCCTATTGTACCTGTCTGGAGTCTTGTTCTGTCTGACTGATGCTGTGTGGTGTGTTGGATGTCTTCTGTGTTGTTTATCTGTTTGCTTTTAGGTTTGTACAGTACAATGGTCCACTACTGTTGCTTTATTAAGAAATAAACTAAACTAAACCTGTTTAGGGGCAGCACGGTGGCGCCGCACTGTCACCTCACAGCAAGAAGGTAGCTGGTTTGAGTCTCAGCTGGGTCAGCTGGTGTTTCTGTGTGGAGTTTGCATGTTCTCCCTGTGTTGGTGTGGGTTTCCTCCGGGTGCTCCGGTTTCCCCCACAGTCCAAACACATGCGCTATAGGGGAACTGATCAACTAAACTGGCCATAGTGTATGAGTGAGTGTATGAGTGTGTATGGGTGTTTCCCAGTACTGGGTTGCGGCTGAAAGGGCATCCACTGTGTAAAACATATGCTGGAATAGTTGGCGGTTCATTCCACTGTGGAGACCCCAGATTAATAAAGGGACTAAGCTGAAGGAAAATGAATGAATGAATGTGTTTAGTGTTGGTCATTTAGGAGTCTCCTGTCACCAAACCTAATCTAATATATCTGCTCATATCTTGACACTTTCAGACTGAATGTTGTTGAACCTGTATATCTTACAGGTAGGTGTGTTAGAAATAAGCAGGTTTCAGCATCATTTTCATCTGTTCTTCATCACTCCAGTTTAAACACAATGAATGGCAAATGTTTGGAATAATATCTGCAGTTGTGGAGTAATAATCAGGCCCACAGGGAATCTGCAGTATCAGCTCATCATTGATTCTGTTTATTTACTGGAGTAAATGTGTGTAAATCTATATTTATTCAGTTTTTACAGTAATATTATTGACTAATATGTAAATGTTGATCTGATTTATGTACAATACAGTGTGTACAGTCATATTCTCTGTCTTTCAGTAGAGATATTATATGAGAGACTTGCTTTGTTTACCAGATAAAGTGAATCTAACTGGATTTACATTGAAGACATTAAATGCAAGTTAAAAGGGGTTACTTTTACTTCATATATTAAGGTTTTAGTTATGAAACTCCTAAAATAATTTGAATCAAGACAGATTCTGTCTGGCTCCAGTAATAAGATCATCAAGTCAACATCACTGACTGGAGCTGAGCTCACCTCACACTGCTGGAGCTGCAGTCACTGTCCGCAACACACATCCCATAATAACAGCAGCATCACACACACACGTGTGTTCCTCAGAGACGCAGCAGAGCTCAGAGTGACGCCAGCAAATCACACTATATACACACACACACACATGCACACACACACGCACACACACACGCACACCAAGCAATCACCTCTGAGCACAAACACCCAGACACACACAGACTCTATCTCTCACACTCACACACTGAGAAACACACACACACACACACCAATCCACAACCTCTAAGCACAAACACCACACACACACCCCCCCCCCCCAGACCATCACCTGAGCACAAACACCAAGTCATCACACACAAACACACCCTCTGAGCACAAGCCAAACCATAACCTAAGCACAAGCACCACCTACACACACACACCCCCCAAACCATCACCTGACCACCAACAACACACACAGAACCTCACACACAGACACACACACAGACCATCACCTGAGCAGAAACGCCAAGCCATCACACACACACACACACACAAAGCATCATCCGAGCACCAACAACACACGCAGAAGCTCACAAACACAGACACACACACACCTCTGAGCACAAACCAAACCATAACATAAGCATGAACCACATCTACACACACACACCCCAAACCATCACCTGAGCACAAACACCATCACACTTATGCGACAAACACATACACACACCCTCTGAGCACAAACCAAATCATAACCTGAGCACAAACACCACCTACACACACACACACACACACACACACACACACACACACACACACACACACACACACACAAACACACACACACAAACTCTCTCTCTCATTCACACACAAACAACACCTAGCCATCACACACACACACACAAACACACACACACACACACACACACACACACACAAACTCTCTCTCTCATTCACACACAAACAACACCTAGCCATCACACACACACACAAACACACACACACACAAACTCTCTCTCTCATTCACACACAAACAACACCTAGCCATCACACACACACACACACACAAACACACACACACACACACACACACACACACACACACACACACACACACACCTCTGAGCACAAACACACAGCAGGAGAGAACAGCAGCTTTAAAATGTTTTAATTGAGGTTGTGAAGCGCTTCAGCGGTCAGTGGAACTCAATCATCTTCATCATCAGACACACACACACACACACAAGACAAGACCGACAACAAAATCTACACACAAACAACAGCATTAATCAAGCCTCTGCTTCAAAATCAGATGAACAAAACAAAAGTCATAAAAATAATGATAAAAAAGGCATCGCAGCCGAATACTGATGAGAATCACTGACAGACAAATCACCATCATCATCATCAATAATCAATAATCATCAATAATGTTCAACTGAGGCACAGAGGAATCAATACAAAGAGAAATGATCTTCTGTTCTGAGCCTGTGAACTGATCACACTGACACACACACACCTGGAGGAGCCCACGTCTGATGTGTGTGTGTGTGTCAGTTGTTGATTGACAGGCTGTGCAGACATATTGAATAAGACACTGAGCGTCTGATAATCCCTCATGAACGCCGTCAGCTCATATTTCAACCCAAAATCTAACTCAAAGCCTCGAGTGTGGAGCATTAAGGCTTTCTGTTTAGCGCCGTGTCCGAACGCCTGAACTGTTTAACAGAAATCTGCAGAGCGTTACATTCACACTCATGTAAACAAAAATTAAAGTAATACAAGTCAATAAGGGTCAGTTCACCCACAAATATCAGATTAGCTCACTATTTACTCTGTCTCATGGGGTTTTACACCTTTATGAGCTTCTTTTAATTCTGTTGAACACTAAAGAAGATATTTTGAAGAATGCTGAAAACCGGTAACCATTGACCTCCATATGAGGAAAATACTTTTGAAGTCAATGGTTACCGGATTCCAGCATTCTTCAAAATATCTTCTTTAGTGTTCAACAGAATTGAAGCTTTTAATCCTCTCGATGGTCAGTAAACAGAAGGTGATCGATCCCTTCCAAACACACGACATTAATAACAATGATTGGTTTAGCATGAAGCGCTCAGATCTGAGGCGCAAAAGTGCTTACATGAGAATAAAACACATCAAGCTACCAAACTAGAGCAAAGGAAAGTGCTTGTGTTTTCCCTCTAGCTTTGAGGTTGAATGTGGTCATGAGAAACACACACACACATGAACACTTCCGTCTGCATCTCTCCATCAAACACACGCTACACACTCTCCTCTGACAGACCGCCTGTATTAAATGTTTATCAAAATGAGGTCGATAATAATCATAGAAAATCTGCGAGACAATCATTAAAACCCTGCTGGGTCAGTTCTCCGTCTGTGTGTGTGTGTGTGTGTGTGTTGCTCAGGCTCGTGGGCTCAGGCAGTGTGTGCAGGCCTGCGGCGCCCCCTGTCTGTGCGTCTGCAGTTGTACCGTGCAGTGCGTCACACCGTGTGACACCATCAGCAGCCTCCGCGCGCTCGCCTGCACTTCCTCCCAGTTACCCACAATCCCCGGCGCTAAACACACAACACAGAGATGCAAAACATTAGTCTGACATCATGAGCTACAGAGATTTAATATGGCTGATTAGTTTAGAGATTCATATTGATGATTCCTGTGATTATGAATTTGTGTTGTGATTCTATTATCATGTGTAAATATTGTTTCATACACATATACACTTTATTAGGTACACCTGTCTAAATGCTCAATAACACTAATGTCTAATCAGCCAATCACATGGCAGCAGCTCACTGCATGTAGACATGGTCAAGAGCATCTGCTGCAGGTCAAAGCGAGCATCAGAATGGGGAAGAAAGGGGATTTAAGAGACGCTGAACGTGGCATGGTTGTTGCTGCCAGACGGGCTGCTCTGAGTATTTCAGAAACTGCTGATCTACTGGGATTTTCACGCACAACCATCTCTAGGGTTTACAGAGAATGGTCCGACAAAGAGGAAATATCCAGTGAGCGGCAGTTCTGTGGGCGCAAATGCCTTGTTGATGCCAGAGGTCAGAGGAGAATGGCCAGACTGGTTCCAGCTGATAGAAAGGCAACAGTAACTCAAATAAGCACTCGTTACAACTGAGGTCTGCAGAAGAGCATCACTGAACACACAACACGTCCAACCTTGAGGCGGATGGGCTACAGCAGCAGAAGACCACGCCGGGTGCCGCTCCTGTCAGCTAAGAACAGGAAACTGAGGCTACAATTCACACAGGCTCACCAAAACTGGACAATAGAAGATTGGAGAAACGTTGCCTGGTCTGATGAGTCTCCATTTCTGCTGACACATTCGGATGGTCGGCTCACAATTTGGCCTCAACAACATGAAAGCATGGATCCATCCTGCCTTGTATCAGCGGTTCAGGCTGCTGGTGGTGGTGTAATGGTGTGGGGGGAGATTTTCTTTGGGTCCATTAGTACCAATTGAGCATGGTGTCAGCACCACAGCCTACCTGAGTATTGTTCTGACCATGTCCATCCCTTTATGAGCACAGTGTCTCCATCTTCTGATGGCTACTTCCAGCAGGATAACGCACCATGTCATAAAGCACCAATCATCTCAGACTGGTTTACTGAACATGACAATGAGTTCACTGTACTCAAATGGCCTCCACAGTCACCAGAGCTCAATCCAGTAGAGCACCTTTGGGATGTGGTGGAACGGGAGATTGGCATCATGGATGTGCAGCCGACAAATCTGCAGCAACTGTGTGATGCTATCATGTCAATATGGAGCAAAATCTCTGAGGAATATTTCCAGTAGCTTGTTGAGTCTCTGACATGAAGGATTAAAGCGGTTCTGAAGACAAAAGGGGTCCAACCCGGTACTAGGTGTACCTAATAAAGTGACCGGTGAGTGTATCATGTGTTTATATTGTGTATACACAAGGATTTTCTTGGTGGATATTGAAAATGTTCTTAGAAGGAAAACAAATCTCATACTCATGTTGAAAATAACAGATTTATGCATCTATCATGTTAATGTATGGGACATTTTACCATCCTTGTCCAACTTTTTATTCTATTGAAAGTTTCACATACATTAAAAAAGAAAATGGTCTGGATTAAAGCCAAACTTTGATCATATTCTGACATCACACACACACACACACACACACACACACACACACACACACACACTCACCGAGCTGCAGATGAACGACGGCTGCAGTCTTATCGGCGGTCAGCGCCCACAGCTTCAGCTCCTCCACACACTCCACATGCTGCAGCTTCAGCAGCTCTGCTCTGATGACCGACACGTCCATGTGACGTGGCACACCTGTGCGCACACACACACACACACACACACACATTAACATACGCACGCACATAAAAACACACATACATACATACATATCAATACACAAACAACTGAACACAAAACACAAGCATAAGCACACATATACTGATACACACACACACATAAGCACACATATACTGATACACACACACACATAAGCACACATATACTGATACACACACACATAAGCACACATATACTGATACACACACACACATAAGCACACATATACTGATACACACACACATAAGCACACATATACTGATACACACACACACATAAGCACACATATACTGATACACACACACATAAGCACACATATACTGATACACACACACACATAAGCACACATATACTGATACACACACACACATAAGCACACATATACTGATACACACACACATAAGCACACATATACTGATACACACACACACATAAGCACACATATACTGATACACACACACATAAGCACACATATACTGATACACACACACACATAAGCACACATATACTGATACACACACACATAAGCACACATATACTGATACACACACACATAAGCACACATATACTGATACACACACACACATAAGCACACATATACTGATACACACACACACATAAGCACACATATACTGATACACACACACACATAAGCACACATATACTGATACACACACACATAAGCACACATATACTGATACACACACACACATAAGCACACATATACTGATACACACACACATAAGCACACATATACTGATACACACACACATAAGCACACATATACTGATACACACACACACATAAGCACACATATACTGATACACACACACATAAGCACACATATACTGATACACACACACACATAAGCACACATATACTGATACACACACACACATAAGCACACATATACTGATACACACACACATAAGCACACATATACTGATACACACACACATAAGCACACATATACTGATACACACACACATAAGCACACATATACACACACGGACATGCATAAGCAGCACACCTATACACACACACTGAAATAAACACACACAGATGAATGTATAAGCACACATTTACACACACACACACACACACGCACGCACACGCACACGCACACACACACACACACATTTATATATAAGCCCTCATATACACCTAACGACACACACACACACACGTGCATGCATAAGCTCACATATACACCTACGGATACTAATACATACACACACACACACACACATGCAAAAACACACATGTATAAGCACACATAAACAAACACACACAAGGCAGACAGACAGACAGACAGACAGACAGACAGACGGTTAGACAGATGTCTCACCCTCCAGCAGGATGATGCCAGTGTCTCTGATGATCTGGAATGTGCTGAAGAGCACCAGAACCGAGAACAGGTACGTACATATGGGGTCCGCAAGCTTATACTCCGGCTGACACACACACACACACACACACAGATCAGTCATGATGAGCATCAGTCAGCAGTTCAGGTGTGTTCTCATGTGTTCTCAGGTGTCGTACCTTAAACCTGACAATGTACGCAGCGATGAGAACACCGACACTCTGAACCAGATCTCCCAGTGCGTGGATGAAGGCCGCTCGCACCGCCAGACTGCCGTGACCCCGCTGACCCGATGACCCCTGACCTGCTGACCCGTGACCTGCTGAGCCATGAGAGTGCCCGTGCCCATGAGAATGAGAATGAAGGTGGCCGGACTGATTGAGGAGGAAGCCCATCCTGCGCGCACACACACACACACACACTTCATCTTTATTTCTAGAACACTTTTACAATGCAGACTCTAACGGCGCGCGCACACACACACACACACACACACACACACACATTCAATTCACTTTTATTTCTATAGTGTTATTACAATGTAGATTGTGTCTCAGACACACACACACACACACACACACACAGAAACACACACAGAGGACTTTACTCCAGTGTTTACGAGCGCGCACAGTCACATGAATCAGATGGACAGCAGGTGACTCTGAGCTTCTGTGCTGGTGCAAACACACACGCACATGCACACACACGCGCACGCACCACCTGATGAACATTTCATTTTCACAGACAAAACTCGAAGGTGAATGCCTTAACATTTTTCTTTTTATTGTGTGTGTGTGTGTCTGTGTGTGTGTGTGTGTGTGTGTGTGTGTGTGTGTGTGTGTGTGTGTGTGTGTGTGTGTGTGTGTGTTGTTTTCCAGACTCACAGCAGGTTTACAGCGACTCCGACCGCAGCCGTGATCAGCATCACATCACCGTCAATAGTGAAGTCCTGATGGATCGTCCTCTGAGCCGCTTCGTTCAACAACACCCCGGTCAGAATGTAGATCAGCAACACACTGATGCCTGCGGACAACACCTCTATACACACACACACACACACAGTTATGTACATAAACATACACAACAAATCACAGCTGAGTGCTAAGATATGATGCATAAGCGTGCACTAAACACTGTAACACTCAGCAGTCTACATGTGTTTGTTGCCTCATTACACACACACACACACACACACACAGCACATTCCCCAATACACACCCTAAAACTAGCAGAGGAAACCGTTAAGCAGGCCGTACGCCTCATTGGGATGGTGCTGATTACATTTATAATCCGTATATCCAGCATTTTGTGCTCTGACAGCAGACTGACTGCATATCCTGACAGCTCTATAGCACAAGTCTCGTTTTCAAAATAAAAGTCCCACATGCACAGTTAATTCAACACAAGATAAATGAACTAAAACAGAAGAGGAAATCTTGTTGTTGTTGTAGTGTCACCAAGAAATGTCCCGGCCAATCGCACACACCTGCAACACCAGGTGTAAATCAGGTGCAGGCTGAGACTCACCCAGTCGATGGAGGCCGAAGGTGAATCTGTACGTCGGAGGTTTTGCGGAGAGCCAGAGCGCCAGCAGAGACACGATGATCCCGATCAGATCCGTCAGCATGTGCAGAGCGTCCGTCATGATGGCCAGACTGTTGGCCACATATCCTCCTGAACACAACACACACACACAGGCTGCGTCCCAAATCACCTACTACTAGAGTATGCACTACATTTGACTGAGTTTACTACACGGCTGTTAGAAAAGTGTGTTTATATAGTGTGAATGTGATTCAGACGATCTTCATCTGCCATTTATCATGATCACATGACCTGCCCGCATCAGTTGCGTCACTTCACTTCCATTTATGAATTCTCTCGCGGTGCATCAGGGGCACAGCCGGCCCTCCCTAAAAGCGAACTAAGCGGCTGCTTAGGGGCCCCACAACCCACTGGTGGTGCAAGCCGTTTCCTTGCTAAAATCGTTTTTATTTGCATTTTACAAAGTACCTTCACTGACAGTGCTTTAGGACTGAAATATTTATACATTTTCACTAAAAAATACAAATATATCACATTTTTATTAAAGTTGAAAGTGTTTTCGTGTGAAGGTCATGTGATCAACAGGAAGTTGATCTGTTTCATTGATTGTATTTAATAAGCAATATAATCCCTGTGGGCTGGTTTGCAATGGCAATACTCCACTATTTAAAGCAAGGAAGGGCCCCAAAATTATTCTGCTTAGAGCCCCTAAATGTACAGGGCCGGCCCTGATCATGGGCTAACATAGCCTTCATCAGATGCGCACTTCAGAATCTCAGCAGTAGCACAATAATATCCAGCTGCAGGTCCACAGAACCACACGTTTCTGGCACACACACACAATCTAGACAAACCATATATGGTTACGACAG
>NC_079452.1:23745316-23747816 GCF_903798145.1 Danio aesculapii | reverse complement strand
GTGTGTTTGTGTGGCTGCATTCTAGTCAAATATTTATGTCCTTCCCTTGCTAACTTCCCTCAGTCTCTTTCCCCCAGATGCATGCCATCGTGTCCACTACTGGGGGAACATCTGAATGGGTTTAAATAGAGTGCCCTTAATGCTTGAGCACTTGAGAAGTACACTGTAGTGATGTGATGGGACATATGAAGCTGACTTGCACTCTCGGACAAAATCGAGGGGTCGAGGGTATGTCCATGCAAGCTTTCCACATTCACTTGATGGAGTGGAACGCACTTTAAGATGGTGGCAGGGATTTGCTCGAGGGAACAAGGGAAGCGAATTAAAAGTGGAGTGAAACCAGCCTGTGTGTGTGTGTGTGTGTGTGTGTGTGCGCTCTCACCTATCAGCTCTCCCACCATGAATAGGAAGTAGAGCACCGCGGCTCCGCCCAGTTTGCGCATGACCCTGTGGCGCCGCTGCTGTTCTCGGTTCCTCTGGCAGCCGTCGCAGGCCTCAGTCCCCGCAGGGCCGCTGGAGGCCCCCAGCAGAGAGTCATCATCGTCCGTCAGTGTGTTGCGTGCGGAGCCGTTAGTGGCCGGACGCTCCTCCGCCTCTCCGGACACCACCACCTGCAGCCGGCTGAAGCGCGGCGACTCCTCCTCCTGCAGATCCTCCGAGAAGTCAAAGGCGGCGGCGTCGCTCAGGTGCCAGTTGTCCGGCCGGCTGCGGAACGCCGAGCGCACGCGACCCAGCAGACCCGACATCGAGAAACACCACACACACACCAATCACTGGAGGAGGAGCTGAGCGCTGCACTGCAACTCAAGGGGCACCATCACTACAGCTCACCTGAAACACACACACACACACATACACAGGTCAGCTTACAAACACATATAGGTCAGCTCACCTGACTGACACACACTCACTCATTCACACACACACACACATCTATCTGCTGTGCTGACCTATCAGATCTCCCCCCCATGGACAGGACGTAGAGCACTGCGGCACTGCCTAGTTGGTCCAATTATGCTCCTTTCTACAGACCAACAATGTTTTTGAAGTGTTTCAGTCAGGTTTCAGAGCTCATCACAGTACAGAAACTGCATTAGTGAAAATAACCAACGATTTACTCTTAGCTGCTGACCAAGGGTGCATCTCGCTATTAGTTCTACTCGATCTTAGTGCGGCATTTGACACCATTGACCATGGTATCCTTATTAATCGCTTAAACTCTACAGGTGTCCAGGGACAGGCCCTACAATGGTTTAAGTCATACTTATCCGACCGTTACCAGTTTGTAAATATAAATGGACAGCCTTCACAAATCAGCCCAGTAAAATACGGGGTGCCTCAAGGATCAGTTTTAGGCCCTTTGCTGTTTACAATATACATGCTACCCCTGGGAGACATTATTAGAAGACATGGGATCAGCTTTCACTGCTATGCAGATGATACTCAATTATATATTTCAACTAAACCTGACGAGACGTCTAATCTGTCCAAGCTAACTGAGTGTATTAAAGATGTTAAAGACTGGATGACCAACAATTATCTTCTCTTAAACTCAGACAAAACAGAATTATTACTTATTGGGCCTAAATCCTGTACACAGCAGATCTCACAACTCCACCTACAATTAGAGGGATACAAAGTTAGCGTTAGCTCTACTATAAAAGATCTGGGTGTCATATTAGACAGTAATTTAACTTTTAAAAATCATATATCCCATGTCACAAAAACTGCTTTCTTTCATCTGAGAAATATAGCTAAGTTACGAAGTATGCTATCCATCTCAGATGCAGAAAAGCTAGTCCATGCTTTTATGACTTCTAGGCTGGACTACTGTAATGCACTGTTTGCTGGCTGCCCAGCATCCTCTATTAACACACTTCAGCTAGTACAAAATGCAGCTGCCAGAGTTCTTACCAGGTCTAGAAAATATAGCCACATCACCCCAATGTTCTCCTCCTGACACCGGCTGCTGTTCAGTTCAGTATTGATGATCAAGTATTGCTTCTTACATATAAAGCTTTAAATAATCTAGCTCCTGTTTATCTAACCGAGCTTCTGTCTCATTACAATCCAACTCGCTCTTGAAGACCTGTAAACTCTGGTAGTACTCATAATAGCAGAGTCCATTAAAGGAGGTCGAGCCTTCTCATTTATGGCTCCTAAACTCTGGAATAGCCTTCCGGACAATGTCTGAGGCTCAGACACACTCTCCCAATTCAAAACTAGATTAAACACTCTCCCAGTTGCTCCTTTACAACAATAATTATTGTGAAAAGCGCTACACAAATAAACTTGAATTGAA
Organism: Danio aesculapii; assembly: GCF_903798145.1. Classification (NCBI taxonomy): domain Eukaryota; kingdom Metazoa; phylum Chordata; class Actinopteri; order Cypriniformes; family Danionidae; genus Danio; species Danio aesculapii. Next base: position 23,745,514 of record NC_079452.1, on the reverse strand, counting down.
TCAAACTGAACTGAACACACACACACACACACACACACCTGATCATCTCACCTGACATATACACACACCTGATCAACTCACCTGACAGACACTCATTCATACATTTACTCACACAGAAACAAACACACAGAGATAGACACATACAGAGATCCCTACAGAGACACACAGAGAGAGAGAAACCCACACACACACACACAC
>NC_079452.1:23707816-23740316 GCF_903798145.1 Danio aesculapii | reverse complement strand
GTTTCAGTTCACAGAGGCCAAAGTTTATCACAGCAAACTGGTGAATATTCGCAAGGAAATGATCGTTCTGCACGACAAGACCAGCAGACTGAAGGTTTGAGCCATTCAGCTGAGACGCGTAAAGTTTACCGTGTTCACACTCTGTGTTCGTGAGCTGAAAACACACTGAAACATTTATACATGTGTGTGTTTTACTGTGTGTAGAAGCGAGCGCTGAAACTGCAGCAGCACAAACAGAAGGAGGAGCTAGAGAGAGAACAGCAGAGAGAGAGAGAGATGGAGAGAGAGAGACGACTGACTGCTAAACCAGCCAAACGCACCGACAACTGAAACACACACACACACACACACACATACACACACACACAACAGCAGAGAGAGAGAGAGAGATGGAGAGAGAGACGACTGACTGCTAAACCAGCCAAACGCACCGACAACTGAACACACACACACACACACACACACACACACTCACATACAGAACAGCAGAGAGAGAAAGATGGCTCATTGACAAACCAGCCAAACGCACTGATGCCTGAACACACACACACAAACACACACACACAAACAACTGGAGAGAGAGAATTGCCAAATGCACCAACATCTGAACACACACAAACACACAGAACTGGAGAGAGAGAGAGAGAGAGAGCGAGAGAGATTGCCAAACGCAACAGTGTCTGAAACACACACACACACACACACACACACAGGTGATTTTCAGGATTTTATCAGGATTAAACACACAGCTGTATCTCATATTTGACTCTTCATCATCATCATCATCATCATCATCATCATCATCATCATCATCATCATCCTGTGCATTCCTCTCCAGATAAATAAATGTGATAATAATAATAATAAAAGTGTTTGTCTTCATAATCTCTACACTATTAATCACCTTCATTACGAATGCGGTTAACTAACTTAAGCACAAATGTTATTTCAGCATAGTTTAGACATAGATATCTATTAATCGTTTAAATTGTTTTGATTTTTATATTTTATTTAATAGTAAAGTTGTTGATATATCAGTTTATAGATGTTTTAGTTCACATTTTTATTAAGGTTTATTTCAGTGTGATAGATCAAATTAAGCCGAAGTAAATAAGAAAAGCTGTTATTTTATTTTTGTTGTTTTAATATTTAAGCAACCGTTATATTTTAATTATTATATTGCTGCTTTACAAAAATAAAAATATCAAAATAAGCTTGTATTTGTTAATATTTACATGATTAAATGTATAGTTTTAGAGCAGATGTACTGTGAGCAAACCCTTTTCACTTCATCATCTGAAGTGACCTGCAGGGGGCAGCAGAGCATCATGGGATCGCTTTGTAATAATGTCTCTATGGAAAGCTTCATCCAGAAGTTCCAGAGGTGTGATGCTGCTGCTGGAGTCATCTGTGGATGCACACTGGTGAGGGAGCGAGACAGAGAGAGATTTAGACAGACAGAGAAGTACATACATATGCATATAGTATATATATATATATAAATATAGAATAGTGTATAGGCAATGTGTACATATGCATATATAATAGGCGATGTATGCTTATATTATTATTATTATTGGCAATATTTACATATGGGTATAGCATAATTGGCAATATGTACATAATTGGCAACATTTACATATGCAAATAGTATAATAGGCGAAGGCGATATGTACATATATAGTATAATTAGCATTATGTACATATGCATAAAGTATAATATACATATAATTGACAATATGTAAATATATACTTTACATATAGTATAAATGGCCAATATATACATATGCATACAGTTTAATTCACAAAATGTACATATTATGTACATATTATTGCCAATTTACATATAAATATGCATATAGTATAATAGGCAATCTGTACATTTATATATAGTATAATTGGAAATAGCTACATTTACATGTAGTATAATTGGCAACATTTACATATGCATATAATATAATAGGCGAAACGTACATATATAGTATAATTGGCAATATGTACATATGCATAAAGTATAATTGCTAATACGTACATATGCATATAATTGGCCGATATATTTACACATATGCATGTAGTATAATTGAGAATATGTGCATATAGTATAATTAGCTATATTTACATATACATAAGTATATTTAACATACATACAGTTGAAGTCATAATTATTATCCCCCCCTCCTTGATTATTATTTTTTCTTTTTAAAATTTACATGCAAATAGTATAATTGCCAATATGTAAATATACTTTACATATAGTATAAATGGCCAATATATACATATAAATACAGTATAATTGCCAATATATACATTTACATATAGTATAACTGGCAATATTTACCTATACATATGCATGTAGTATAATTGGCAATATATACATATACCCATAGTATAATTGGCAGTGTTTACATGTGCATATAGTATAATAGGTAATCTATAAATTTACATATGGTATAACTGGCAATATTTACCTATACATATGCATGTAGTATAATTAGCAATGTTTACATGTGCATATAGTATAATAGGTAATATGCACATATATAGAATAAAGTATGTCAATAATATACATAATATAACCAAATATGTCATGGCACTATAGTGAACTGAATTGAGAGAGACAGAGAGAGAGAGACAGACATGCAGGCCTGGTTTCCGGGTGGTTTTGCGGGTGTCGTGCTCCTCCTTTCCGCGCGGGCGTTTCAATTTGCGTCTGTATTTAGATGTTTGGGCCTGAAGGAGAAAAACAAAACCTCAGACGCTGAGCACATGTGGAGGTGAGACTGGATAAACAGCTGTGTGTGTGTGTGTGTGTGTGTGTGTGTGTGCGGTCAGCAGGTCAGGCTGGGGCTTCTCTTATATAAGAGCTGGCGTGGCGTGGTGGGGGAACGGGTCTGGTCTGGTCTGGGCGGAGGTTTGTGTATTAGACACCAAACCCAAATATAGACTCCAGCGAGTTCTGCTCCACTGGAGAAACATCTGCTGCTGCTGCTGGATAATGACTCTGAAAACACAGAAGAGTACAGTCACACACACACACACACACAGACACAGACAGACAGACGGAGGAGACCTGACCGCCATGTTGATCATGGTTCAACTGCAGGAAACAACACATCATCATTGCACAAAAACATTTCAGATTTCATCAGCTCTCAAACTCACGCTCGAGTCTGAGAATAAACACTCCAAACAATAAATCAGCTGTAAAATAACCCTGATTAAATAGTTTATTTATATACCACCTTTAAAAGAAGCATCTCAAAGTGCTTCATACACATAAAATATACACACAAGAATACACGAATACAAACTAGACAAAACAAAGCAAAGATAACACAAATAAATATTTAACATCACATTATTTTAAAACAATCTCAAGAAAGAAAGTAAGAACAGCATTTTTGGAGTGACGTTAACGGGTTCAAATACAGTCATGCAACTGTTAATTAACGCTAACCCTAACAGTGATGGACATAAACGTGCATGATGATATGACACACAGAACGTTCTCAGAATGTTATGATGAAACGTTCCTACAGTGACTTTAACAGAAAGTAAATGTGTTTGTTTCATAATGTTCCCTAAAGGTTATTTTTACGCTGTTCTGCCTTTTGTCAAAACATTTGTTGGACGTTATGAGCAGTCTTAGAGAGTAACACAGAGTTTCCACACAGTGATGAAATGGAAAATTCCTTAAAAACATTTATAGTTTAATTTCTGAGGTAGCTGTATGAGTGTTAGATTGCATCTGTCTGTCTGGGGTGTGTGTGTGTTTTCAGTGTGTGTGTTTGTCGTTTCGTCTCACCTGTGGCTTTGTAATTTATAATGATATAAGAGAGTCTAAATTAAAGTAATGTGCTGAGCTGAGAAATGCAGCGGTTTGACTGGAGAGTAAATGAAGAAATGAAAAACTTTTGAAGTGGCAGCAGCTGAAACACTCAGCCAATGTTTGATTAAACCAGAAAACCAAACCGTGCTATTAACAGACAGACTGAGAGAGAGAGAGAGAGAGAGAGAGAGACACACACTCACACTCACAGAGAGAGAGAGACAATAGCTGTACCATCAATGTTTTATCTAAATATTTACTGTTTTATAGTATGCGTACTGTTCCTTTATTATATTTAAAATCTTATTATTGTTATTGTTATTATTATCACTATTGTTCTTATTATTATCATTTATGTTATTATGTTTATGCCATGTCAACAATGTGGATTGAATTGAGACACACAGATTTACAGTGCATCCTGAAAGTATTGATAGCGCTTCACTTTTCCACATTTGTTTATGTTACAGTCTTTTTCCAAAATGGATTAAATTGATTGATTTCCTCAACATTCTACACACTATCTCCCATCATGACAATGTGAAGAAAGAGTTTTTGAAATTGTTGCAAATGTATTCAAAATAAAAAAGCTGATAAATCACCTGTACATCAGTATCGACAGCCTTTGGTGTGAAGCTCTACCTGGAGCTCAGCATTCTGTTTCCACTGATCACTCTTGAGATGTTTCAGCAGCTTCATTGGAGTTCACCTGTGCTCAATTCAGCTGATTGGACATGATCTGAAAAGGCGTACACCTGTCTATATAAGGGCCCAGGGTTGACAGTGTATCTCAAAGCACAAACCAAGCATGAAGACAAAGGAATTGTCTGTAGACCTCAGAGACAGGATTGTCTGGAGGCACAAGGCTGGGGAAGGTTACAGAAACATTTCTGCTGCTCTGAAAGCTCCAATAAGCCCAGCGGCCTCCATCATCCGTAAGTGGAAGATGTTTAATCACCAGGACTCTTCCTAGAGTTGGCCGGCCATCTGAGCTGAGTGACTGGGGGAGAAGGAGGTGATCAATAACCCGATGGTCACTCTGTCTGAGCTCCAGCATTCTTCTGTGGAGAGAGGAGAACCTTACAGAAGGACAACCATCTGTGCAGCGATCCACCAATCAGGCCTGTATGGTGGAGTGGCCAGACAGAAGACACCACCCCCCCCCCGCCTGGAATTAGCCAAAAGGCATCTGAAGGACTCTCAGAGTATCAGAAACTAAACTCTCTGCTCTGATGAGACTCAAACTGAACTCTTGGGAGTGAATGCCAGGCGTTACGTTTGGAGAAAAGCAGGCAGCGCTCATCACCAGGATAATAGCATCCCTACAGTGAAGCATGGTGGTGGCAGCATCATGCTGTGGGGATGTTCTTCAGCAGCAGGAACTGGAAGACTAGTCAGGATAGAGGGAAAGATGAACGCAGCGATGGACAGAGACATCCTGAATGAAGACCTGCTTCAGAGTGCTCTTGACCTCAGACTGGGGCGACGGTTCATCTTCCAGCAGGACAATGACCCAAAGCACACCGCCAAAATATCAATGAAGTAGCTTCACAACAACTCGGTGAATGTCCTTGAGTGGCCCAGCCAGAGCCCAGACCTAAATCCTATTGAACATCTCTGGAGAGATCTGAAAATGGCTGTACACTGTTGCTTCCCATCCAAGCAGATAGAGCTTGAGAGGTACTGCAAAGAGGAACGGGCCAAAATTCCCAAAGACAGGTGTGGCGAGCTTGTTGCATCATAATCAAAAAGACTTGAGGCTGTAATCACTGCTAAAGGTGCAACAACAAAGTATTGAGCAAAGGCTGTGAATACTGATGTACATCTGATTTATCAGCTTTTTTATTTGTAATAAATTTGCAACAATTTCTAAAACTCTTTCTTCACATTGTCATTATGGGAGATAGTGTGTAGAATGTTGAGGAAATCAATCAATTTAATCCATTTTGGAATAAAGCTGTAACATAAGCAAATGTGGAAAGAGTCAAACGCTATCAATACTTTCCGGATGCACTGTAAACACACAACACTACAACAAAAATATGTCATGGCAATGAATTAACTTGAAACCTGAGAGGCTTATTTTAATAATATCCCTTCATAAATGTATTTTTATCATTCATATAAGCAGTATTCTCTGTTTTTGTTCCTTTTTTCAAGTCATCTTTTCGTTTATGGTGTATTTTATTACTTTAATGATGTAAATATATTTCCATATATATTTTATAAAATGCTTTAACAGCAATACTGTAAAAGATTAAAGTCATGATGACAATAAATACAACAGTAGAATTGAACTGCAGTGAAACTGAACCCATCTGAACCAATGTACAGCATTTTAATTTTTATTTATTATTGTTTTTCTTTCATTACATGTTTAATTAATCATATTAATCTGTTTTTCTTATCTGTGTATGTATTTATAACAACAAAACTGAAGTGTGTTTGTGTATTTGTGTTATATACTCCCTTTACTATGTTATTCATTGTTTATGTAATCTGTGATGCTTTAGCAATACTTGAGAAGTCATGCCAGTAAAGCCATTTCTAAATTGAATTGATAAAAAGAGAGAGGAGACAGGTTTGTTGTTGTTGTTGTTGTTGTTGTGCGTCGCTCAGGGTTTGTTGTGCATCTCTCAGTGAGGATTTATTGACTTGTTTGTGCTGTGAGTGTGTGTCTGTGTGAGGAACCGCAGGAGTGCAGAGCTGGTTAACACTGAACTCCAGCCAGACATGGAGGAGGAACGTGCGTGTGTGTGTGTGTGTGTGTATGTGTTACGCCAGCCAGCGCTTTATTTATTTATCCGTCTGTCATCCATCCTGCACACACTGCCTGAATAACACACAACACTTCTGTCTCTGTCCACTCATTTCTGGAAAGAAGGTCACCAGTGAATAACATTATTTAACCCTCAACTAGAACCTGCAGAACACAAACACACGATTTAATCCACCAGATGATGAAAACATTAGTTATGAACACTTCAGATGATCAAGGAAAAACTGATGATGGGTTTCTAATAATTCAAAAGCCTGTAGTCAATTATTTACGGTTATTATTACAGCTATAGACACTGTTGAGATTGGGTTTGAGAGTGTATTTGTCAGGTGTTTGTCTTCTGTTGTGTTGTTCTGAAAGCATTTTTATATCAAAGCTTGTCAGATTTTTCTCTTTATTCATCCGGGGTTGCCACAGTGGAATGAACTGACAACTATTCCAGCATAACTCCACACAGAAACACCAACTGACCCACCCGAGGCTCGAACCAGCAACCTTTGTACTGTGAGGCGATTGTGCTACCCACTGAGTCACCATGCCACCCTACTATTAATTAGCAAAACCGTGATTACAAGATAAAAAGTTGAGATGATGAGATTCATTCATTTTATTTGGGCTGAGTCCCTTTATTAATCCGGGGTCACCACAGCAGAATGAACCGCCAACTTATCCAGCATATGTTTTATGCAGCAAATGCCCTTCCAGCTGCAACCCATCTCTGGGAAACACCCATACACTCTTGCATTCACACTCATACACTACGGACAATTTAGCCTCCCCTATTCACCTATAGCGCATGTGTTTGGACTGTGGGGGAAACCGGAGCACCCGGAGGAAACCCACACCAACACAGGGAGAACATGCAAACTCCACACAGAAACACCAACTGACCCAGCCGAGACTCAAACCAGTGACCTTCTTGCTGTGAGGTGACAGCACTACCTACTGCGCCATTACGTCGCCCAAAGTTATGAGATAAAAAGTCAAAATTATATTAGTCATCATAAGTCATAATTTCGTGATTGTTATTGTGATCATTTCACCTTTTTATCTCATAATGTCGACTTAAGTCTGAATTTTGACTCTTTAAACTGATCATTTCAACTTTATAAGTCATTATTTTGCCTTTTATATCATAATTTTGGCTTTTAATAGTCATCATTTCCACTTTTTAGCTTATAATTTCGATTAAGTCATAATGTCAACATTTTAAAGTCTTCATTTTAACTTTCTCTCTCGTATTATCTCATATAAACTGATCATTTCCACTTCATAACTCATTATTTAGAATTTTTTCTTGTAATTTTGACTTTTAAATTTGAATTTCAGCTTTTTAAAGTCACAATTTCAATAATTTAATCATTTAATCGTCGCTGATTCAAATGTCACACTTGATCCCTCATCTCTGAGTTTCATCAGTTTATCTGTGCAGCTGAATTACACCAGTTGAGAGTGTGTGTGTGTGTGTGTGTGTGTGTGTGTGTGTGTGTGTGTGTGTGTGTGTGTGTGTGTTATACAAAGATTATCTGACACACACACACACACATGTGGCCCCCACATACGTGTCTGAACCCTGTGAACTCTGACGACTACATGTTGAATACGACACACACACTCTGAACACACAGCAGAAGATATGTGAATTACAGACGTGTGTTAAAGTCACACTCACCTGTGAACACACACACACACGTTTTAGAAATCACTCATTACGCTGTGTTTTGTTTGTAACAGGGGTTTTGTTTATTTAAACACATATATATTTAATTCATATTAATCTTGTGCTTCATCCTCCTCCATTTCTAACCAGATCAAATCAGCTGTTCTGATTGAGTTCACACAGATAGGGAGAGGTTTTGTTGATTATGATCAAATGTTTTTGTGTTTGAATGATTGTTTTGAAGAGTGGATTTAGTATGTCATAATAATGAGCCCTAATTTTTTGGGATGCCACAGTGGCTCAGTGGTTAGCACTGTGGCCTCACAGCAAGTAGGTCTCTGGTTTGAGTCCCGGCTGGGTCCGTTGGTGTTTCTGTGTGGAGTTTGCATGTTCTCCCCGTGTTGGTGTGGGTTTCCTCCGGGTGCTCCGGTTTCCCCCACAGTCCAAACACATGCGCTATAGGGGAATTGATCAACTAAATTAGCCTTTTATGAGTGTGTGTGTGAGAATGAGTGTGTATGGGTGTTTCCTAGTACTGGGTTGCAGCTGGAAGGGCATCCACTGTGTAAAACATATGCTGGAATAGTTGGTGGTTCATTCCACTGTGGTGACCTCTGATGAATAAAAGGACTAAACTGAAGAAAAATGAACGAATGAAATAATGAATGAATGAATGAATGAGAGCCCTATTTTTGACTGTTGTAGCTGTGAAATAACATTCAGCGGAGTGATTTGGAGCTGTAATGTGCTCTAAACCTGCCGGAAATACTTCAGCTGTGGCTGACAATAATGCGCACCCAGCATGCCTCAATTATTCCTCAATGTGTGGTCATGCTGGTACAGTATATTAAGCAGATACTGCTGAGATCAAGGTTTAAAGATCCTGTGAAGTGCTCTGAACGGTGCAGTTATGTTTGGATGATTAACATAATCTCAATTGAAACATGGAAAGAAAGTGGAGCATGGAATAGCTCATTCCCTTTTATAAAAGTCAGCCAAACGCGTGTGTTTCTCACAGCACTGCCAGTGAGAGTGGCTGAGCTCAAGCACATCAAATGAAAAGCCAATGAGAAGAAGGGAGCGGGGCATGTCAGCTGGAGCACATTTGATGGATCAGAAGATTTGATGAGAAACTGAAGTATGAAAAAATCATTGATCCATCCAGAGACAAACTGCAGACTGTAGATGTTTAGACCAGCTTTATATCTTCTAGTGAATTTGGTCAGTTTGGAGACTCTAGGTGTCCTGACATCTAAAATACTTTATTATAATTTCACAGGAACTCAATGACTCAATGACCTGATTCTTCCAGGGAGTTTCCAGGAGGTTTTTAGCAACCGAGCGTCTCTGTTTACTGGGAGAAACACTGAAATAATGTCAGATATTCATCAGTGTTGAACTCCACATCTCACAGACATCTGCTGATGAAGACGAAGATGAACAGAAGTCAATGCTGAAGGATGAAGATCAACACAAGGCCTCAGCATGACCTACATTTGGTTTCTGTATATATACCGCGGTAAATAAAGCGCTGTCTGTGTGAATGCGGTCAGTGGGTTTCGGGTCAGCACAGAGTTTGTGTTTTTGTCTATTCTGGGTTTATGAACAGCACATTCTTCTAACACACTCATTTCAGCGGCGATGACCAAACGTCCAGATGAGTTTTATAAAATAATAATACATATAATATAATAATATATATTATAGTATATTCTATATTATAGTAATATATTCATTCTTTCATTTTCCTTCAGCTTAGTGCCTTTATACATCAGGGATCGCCACAGCGGGATGAACCACCAACTATTCAAGTATATGCTTTACATAGCGTTTGCCCTTCCAGCTGCAACCCAGTACTGGGAAAGACTCATACACACACTCATACACTACGGCCAATTTAGTTAATCAATTGCCCTATAGAGATTTTACACATTATAAGAACACGGAACTCGCATTAAATGAAAAAATAAAGACTTTGAAAAGTTTTATATTAAAGATAAAACGATATTTATGTCAAAATGAAATATACTTAGGCCTATAGATGGTCTTGTCTGCACTTTAGTTGTTATATGGCCATATTGGCGAGACTCGAATGTAAACAAATGTATTGTTAGGCTACAGTTTGATTTTCTAGCAAAACCAGGTTTGAAACGAGCAAGACAAGCATTGGAACCAGCAAAACCAGCACCAGAAACTAAACATACCTTACCAGTTTTTTTCCAGCAAAGTTAATATGCTATTTATATTATCTAAAATCATAGAGAAAACATGTAAAAGCTGCTCAATCTAATGGATAATCAATTATAAGCGGAAAATGGACAAACTTCACCCAAATAGCTGAAATAATTAGCTTATATCTTACTTGTGTGGAAGCAACATGAAGATTCTTGCTCTGAAAATCCCGCTTTACTTTTGGTTCCTCACAACTGTTGTCTTCTGCTTGATTTGTTATTACTTTAGGTGGTCTCTGAATGTTTTCATCCGGTCCAACTGATTAATACAGCTTATAACATGACCATATTTAATCATCTTCTTCATTAATAATCAGCGAGAATGCGAGTTTCGATCGTTAATTGGGTTTGTTTACATTCTGCTCTCCAAAATGGCCGACCAATAATGCAAACAAGTCAGCCGCAAATATATATTATTTAGGCCTGAGTATCTTAATACTAAACGTGATTTTGTTGGGAATGGTAAAATGTGTGAAACCCAGTGTTCTTAAAGATAGTGGCAAAGTATAAAGGTTACAAATCACTTATATTTTGTCAAACTAAAGCCTTTTAAAATGAAATGAAAATGTCATTACACTCCATTATATTATAGTGAATCTTCTGCAAAGCATCTGAAAAATTTGTGATCATTTAATAAGTAATAAAACAAACAAACAGTATAGTAAGGTGTTTGGATGCTGGTCTCAACTCAGGTTTAAAGACCAGCTAAACCAGCTTCAAAACATATCCCTACTGAAAAACCAGCTTAAACCAGCCTAGGCTGGTTGGCTATTTTTAGCTGGTCGATCAGCCTGGTTTTATAGGGGTTTTGGTCATTTCCAGGCTGGTTTCCAGCCATTTCCAGTCTGGTCTTAGCTGGAAAATGACCAGCTAAAACCAGCTTGACCAGCCTAGCCAGGGTGGGAGGCCAGCCAAAACCAGCTATGTTCAGCTTAAACCAGGCTGACCAGCTAAGACCAGGCTAAAAATGGCTGGAAACCAGCCTGGAAATGGCCAAAACCCTTCTAAAACCAGCCAACGCTGGTTTAAGATGTGTTTCAGGAGGGACCTTACTAGTACATGCTGCTTCTTTTCAGCAGGGTAATGATATTGTGTATATCTAAGTGTAGATTGTGTATTTGTAGTGTATCTGTAGTATATAGTGTGTGTGTGGTGTGTGAGATTAGCGCAGTATCAGTGTCTGCAGCTGCAGTGACGCACAGAGTCTGTACAGTATTTAGTGGTGAGCGTCTGAGAGGATGTGTTTAAGAAAAGAAATATGACGGAAAACCATAATGACAGGTCTGCCTCCACTGACCGACATAAACACACACACACACACACACACTCATCTCCCAAAACACAGTGAAAGAGAAAACAGGGCCAGGAAAACACAGGACAGGCTGAGTTAGCTCCGGCACCTGACTCACTGCGGTCTGCTGTTCATGAGCAGAAAAACACAATATATTGACAACAACACTCAATTATAATGAGCAGTGTGGACTACTGATGCCTTTACATTAAGTGTTTACTTCTTTATGTGTGCATGTCTGTATCTAGATGCATATGTATGTTTAAGTGTGTGTTTATGCATGCATCATTTTATTTTTAAACTCTGATAGATTTATTCATCCTAAAGTGGGACACTTTCTCTGTTGCAGCAGACAATCAATCAATGTTTGCACTCATTATAGAGTAAAGAGCCCTCTCTATAACAGGTTTGGCAGAAACAGTGTTTGTGTGAATGAGCTGTAATAAGCAGTCCTCCTCTACTCCCCAAAAACAACAACCACCACCACAATCTGGCAGGAGCTTCATTTTATTATCATGTGCTTGTAGCTGCAACCATGCTCAGAGCATTCTCCATCCTGATGTTGAAAAGCTGAGTAAGAGCTTGAGAACCAATAAATACAGGATATAAAAACAGGTAAAAAACAACAGCGACGCAGGCTCCGTCTGCGCACGAGTCGGATATAAAGCGCTGCTTCCTGCGGCATGAGAAGCCGATCAACAGATCTGCAACACACAAATATGAGGAGTTAAGATTTCAGCTGACAATCAGGGAGGGGATCGACTCCTTTAATAAAACTTCATCCCCCCTGAAGATGTCAAAACAATGTATGATGGGTCAAGCCTGTTAATAGTGAGAAATCACCTTCTCTGATCTGTATCCTATATAATAATAATGTTTATAATTAATATATGATATAAATATACATTCAGTGTCCCTTATAATGGTTCACACCATTGTGAGTGCATACTCGGGCCAAACAGTCTAAGGGGTGTCCAGGAGGGCCGGTGTCCAGGAGAGATTAGCTCCACCCTAATCAAACACACCTGAACCAGCTCTTATTAGATATACTGGAAACTTCCAGGCAGGTGTGTTGAAGCAAGCTGGAGCTAAACTCAGCAGGACACCAGCCCTCTAGGACAGAGTTTGGACACCCCTGGTCTATTCAAATAAAATGTATTCAACAGTCTGAAACTGCAGACCAAGAGCACTGACACACACTGCAAGTGTTCACAAGACCCTTTTCTAGTAAATAAGGTTTGTTTCTCCATATAGCTTAAAAGTATGGAAATTAGACATAGTTTGACCAACAGCAGGCTCTAAAATAGCTAATCAGAGGATACTGGAGGTCAGAATCCACTAAACATCCCCGTTTAATTATAAATTAGAGGTCATTTAAATAAATATACACATTTGATTTACTGATGCATGCATTACACAAGGAGTCAGTATTCTAGCACACCTTTGTTCAGGACAGATTGTTCTGGATGCCGTTCAGAATGTTCCCGTACACCAGATTGTAGAGCTGCTCCTTCGACATGGTTCCATCTAGTTGAGCTGCAACACACACACACACACACACACACACACACACACACACACACACACACACACACACACACACACACACACACACACACACACACACACACACACACACACACACACACACACACACACACACACACACACACACACACACACACACACACACACACACACACACACTATTAGAGAGGGTCACAGTATAACGGTGTTAGTGATGTACAGAATAATGGGGTTACTGTCGTGTTCTGATATGATTTCTGACTGTTGTAGCGGTGTAATAACTCTAATCATTCAGCGGAGTGATATGAAGCTGTAATGCACTCTAAACCTGCCGGAACTACTTTAGCTGTGCTTTTATCTGCCAATAACCAAACACCTGAGGGTGACCAGCAGCCAATCAGAATCAAGTATTCAACACATTTAGTGTAAAGTGTTTATAACGGTGTGTTTATGTGCGAGTGTGTGTTAGGCAGAGGATGATAACCGGTTTACCGCGATTTGGAAAAGTCAAGGTAATAAACCGCAAAAATGTTTTGTTATACTGTTCCTAAGGTATATGTAGAGCGGATTAAGTGTTTTGTGTTGTAGGGAAATCTGTGTTATTGAAGCTAATGAAGATAGTAGAAGTCAGCGGTTTATTTTAATTATGTAGCCTGACATGTTTACTTCCCCACAATATTATAAATGTTTTATATTGGGTTAAATGGGGAAAAAAGTTGTTGTTTTTTTACCAAGCTATTAAAAATTTATTATTTTACAGCAGTAAACACAATACCATGATATTTTTATTCAAGGTTATACCGTCAGAAACTTATACCGGCCCATGCTTAGTGTGTGTATGACTTTGATTGTGAGTGTGTGTGTGTGTGTGTGTGTGTGTGTGTGTGTGGGTGCATGTGTGTTAATGTCTGCGAATTAACACAAATCATTCAGCGGAGAGATATGGAGCTGTAATGCGCTCTAAAGTTGCCGGAACTACTATTTTTCGCACATACGTAATAATTAACGACACTCACCGACATCAACTCCTGAGTCCTCCATGATTTTAGTGTGCTTGACGTACATGGGCCACACATGCCCGTCGAACAGACCCGGTGGATCTGGCACTGCATAGTTCCTTGAGCTGAAACACAAACACACACACACACACACACACACACACACACACACACACACACACACACACACACACACACACACATATTAGGAAAACTACCAAGATCATATGTGAACTTATACAAATTTAAATTAATCAAGATTAGTGCTGGGTAAAGTTAAATTGCATCTAAAATAAAAGTTTGTTCAGACATGATGTGTGTGTGTGTGTTTGTTTGCGGGGGCGGCATGGTGGCTCAGTGGTTAGCACTGTGGCCCCACAGCAAAAATGTCGCTGGTTCGAGTCCCTGCTGAGTCAGTTGGTGTTTCTGTGTGGAGTTTGCATGTTCTCCCCGTGTTGGCGTGGGTTTCTTTCGGGTGCTCCGGTTTCCCCCACAGTCCAAACACATGCGCTATAGGGGAATTGATCAACTAAACTGGCCGTAGTGTATGAGTGTGTGTGTGAATGAGTGTGTATGGGTGTTTCCCAGTACTGGGTTGCAGCTGGAAGGCCATCCGTGGTGTAAATCATATGCTGGAATAGTTGGCGATTCATTCCGCTGTGGCGACCTCTGATAAATAAAGGGACTAAGCCGCAGGAAAATCAGTGTGTGCTGTGTGTATTAGGTGTGTGTAGTCAGACTGATGAACACACTCACCTCCTCCTCTTTTTGCACTCTTCGTATGGAATGGAAATAAAGTATCGTTGGTTGAACACATCGATCAACGGTCTGCGCAGAGGAAACAGCGGTCAGTAAACCTGAGCTTCAGATGAACATACACACCTGAGCGCGGCTCTCACCCGTAGGTATACAGCAGGAAGCCCTCCACGATCAGGATGTGAACACCGTCGTCTTCTCGAGCGCGCGGGCGAATCTCCAGGCTGTTGTTGACGCCGTGCGATCTCTCGAACTTGACGGGATCGTGCTGCCAGGCATGGATGGTGCTCATCATGGCGTCCATATCCAGAGCGCTGATGACTAAAAGAAAACATGCACAAATGAGCACACAAACACACTCCGCCGGAAACATGATCATGCAGAAACACACACTCAAACACACACCAACCCCTGGATAAGAGCCCCGGCTTACCATCATACTGCTTAAAGCCATCTTCATCAACTTCAATCTCATCTTGGGGCTGAAACATACACCAATGAGATGCAGAAGACTGTGCACGCCGCACCACCCCCTCGCTAATACAATAACAGAGCTAATCTACTGCTAATAAGGGCTGCACAATATTAAAGAACACTTATAGTTATAACATAGGGCTCCCACTCCTTCAGAAACAGCAGATTTAAAGAGTTCTTAAAGCACCATTCACTTCAAAATAATCTGCAAAGACAGCTAAAGCTCCAAAAGGATCTAATATATTTACTTATTAAGGTTATCATCATCATCATCATCACAGCATGTACCGTATTTATTCCTGAGAGACGTATACATATTTAATTGAATAATCAAATATATTCACACCTGCCTCAGCTGTGATCTGACTGGCTATTGTGTGGTCTAAGTGTCTGATTGAGGTAAAGCTGGTTTCATATTCACACATTCAGACTTTCACATTCAATAAATAGTATAGCAGATATTAAACGCTAATAGAGATAAATTATTATGACGTATTCGTATGGATCATGATGTGACATCGCGATCTGTATCATTTACTTTGAATATTGGGTATAAATATTGATATAAATACTGAATATTAGCATTATCAAGTTAATATTGGGTATAATTATTGATATAAATACTGAATATTAGCATTATTAAGTTAATATTGGGTATAATTATTGATATAAATACTGAATATTAGCATTATTATGTTAATATTGGGTATAATTATTGATATAAATACTGAATATTAGCATTATTAAGCTAATATTGGGTATAATTATTGATATAAATACTGAATATTAGCATTATTAAGTTAATATTGGGTATAATTATTGATATAAATACTGAATATTAGCATTATTATGTTAATATTGGGTATAATTATTGATATATATACTGAATATTAGCATTATTAAGTTAATATTGGGTATAATTATTGATATAAATACTGAATATTAGCATTATTATGTTAATATTGGGTATAATTATTGATATAAATACTGAATATTAGCATTATTATGTTAATATTGGGTATAATTATTGATATATATACTGAATATTAGCATTATTAAGTTAATATTGGGTATAATTATTGATATAAATACTGAATATTAGCATTATTATGTTAATATTGGGTATAATTATTGATATATATACTGAATATTAGCATTATTAAGTTAATATTGGGTATAATTATTGATATAAATACTGAATATTAGCATTATTATGTTAATATTGGGTATAATTATTGATATAAATACTGAATATTAGCATTATTATGTTAATATTGGGTATAATTATTGATATAAATACTGAATATTAGCATTATTAAGTTAATATTGGGTATAATTATTGATATAAACACTGAATATTAGCATTATTAAATTGAACATTGTTGTACTTTGATAGTCATTGGCTATTAGTTATTTAGAATTTGCACATTTCTTTTATGAAATTATTTTATTAAGGAGAAAGTCTGAATGTGCGAATATGAAACCAACTTTACCCCCAATGTACGCACATTGACAGTTGTTATTAGGCTGAATTAGATTTAATTAGATCAGAAAACTACACGCTACTGGTTTATTTTATTATGATTATTATATTTAAAATGAAAATAGCAATTCTCTGATATATCGTAATGGTGATATTTAACCTCATCTCATATTTTCTGCGTATCGTGCAGCCCTCGAGTTAAATCTCTGCCTTTACTCACCTTAAAGAAGTCGTCCTGGTGGACAACGCAGCAGTTGGGCAGGCTCTTGATCAGTCTGTCCGTCAGCGTTGTTTTTCCACCGTTCGTGACCCTGCGCAGAACAAACACACACACACACACACACACACACACACATTTTTTTATTTGTTTATTAGTGTCACACATTCACAAAAACAGAAAATACAGTCACATCAGAAACACTGCATTAGGTTAAAATGGCAACAATCACATTTATGATTATAATAATGTAGAAGCATTGCATTTATAATAATAATGCACAACCATATGATTTATAATATTAATAACAGTATATGCACAGCATTTATAATGAAGACATAAAGCACATGTGTATATAGCTGTGCATTTACTAAGCCCAACAGCACGATGTCTTCATTTAATTAATCTTAAATGTGTTTTAACATTTTATTTTTGTTTTAATCGCTTTAATTGTTTGATGTTTTTATTTTGCCTATTGTGATTATCTTTTTATCCTTTTAATCTTCTTGTTTATGTAAAGCACTCTGAATTGCCGTTGTGTTTTTCATTAAGTTTATATAGAAAATAGTTCCTTTATACATTTCTACAATTGAAGGTTTATTTGTGATTGAGCAGAATGTTTACCAGGTAACAGGTGTGCGTTTGTAGAGTATTTTACACCACCTTAAAGAGACAGTTCACCCAATACTGTAAACTAACTCTAGCTCATGTGATTACAGTTAACAGTTCATTTAATAAATAATAATCAGTATTATCACTGTTTTTACATTACTGTGAGGATTGGCTATAGAAATGAGGTAGAAGTTAATAAAATAAATTAATATATTTAATAAATATTACAGTAAATCTCGTTATTATCACTGCTTTTACATTTCTGTCAGGTTTAGAGCAGACGTTAATAAACTACAATAGGTAAATTAATGCATAATAAGCGTAATACTCGCTATATTAACTGTTTTAGAATTACTGTGATGGTTACGTTTAGAGTTGTGATAGGAGTAAACGTTTATAAAGTACAATTAATGCACAATTTAATAAATAATATAATTGTCGTTAACTTCCGCCTCCAGCTGTATCCCTTCTAGCAACACCCGTGGCACGCGCGCACGCGGCCTGTCGAGCACGCGCTCGCTCAGTCAGTCACTCACCCTCCGATACCAATGATGAACTTCATCCTCGACGTGATTTTGCGTCAAAGTAGAGAGAAATTGGCTGAAAACAGCAGTAGCGGATCGATGACCGTACGAAGGAAAGCTGAAAAGAGAAGGTTAAAGGAAACGTCAACTACTTGATTCCTCCATGACGCTGAATGAAAGCTGGACGATGGCGCTGCTTCGCGATCTTCCACCAAGAGAAACTCGTGTGCTGAGAGCGCGCAGACACTACCGGCTGCCCTCCGCTGATTGGCTATATAAAGACAGCAGGCCAAGCGGAGCTCGCGCTCGGCCAATCGCAAAGCCGGATCCTCATACCGCGGAAGCCCCGCCCCGTGTGGGCGACACATGTGGGCCGTCAGTGGTTTTTCTGTATTGTGTGTGTGTGTGTGTGTCAGTCATTAAACAGCGGAATTTAACACACACACCGCTAAAACTGACAACACCACACACTGGAGGACTGTTCTCTTCTGCTGGTGAAATGTGTTTGCGTATTTAAAGATTGATATCTGCCTAACAGCAGACTCTGTGCTGAGATGTAGGTGTGTTTCTGTGTTTATTTCATTATAGTGTCGCTGGTGTGTGTGCGTGTGTGTGTGTGTGTTCTCTGGTTTGTTTTTAGAGATGCTGAGATGAGTGTGAGAGAGGAATAACACTGAGTCTTGGAGGACATGATGATGATGATGATGACGATGGAGTTCTGGGATTTTCCACTCAGGATACCAAAACACACACACACACACACACACACACATTCTCTCACACAGAAACACACTCACATATATATATTTAGAGAGAGACACTTTCTTTTGCTCTTTCTCACACAGAAACACACACATACATACTTTTTCTCACTGCCACATACACACACACACACACACACACACGCACGCACACACACACACACACACTTATATAAGTCACACACACACATATATATATATACATAGAGAGAGAGTTAATAAACTGATTATTAGTGTTTTATTGCTGTTTTATCCTACAATGTTGATTGTTAAATGTACAGTTTATTCTGATCTATTGCTATTTTTATTGATGTGTATGAATAATATGATATATTAAAACTAATGTGATATATTGAATAATATGGTATATTACTTATATGTTTTATTTAATTATATGTATATATCATTTTTTACACTACTACTTCTACTACTATTTACTGTGTTTACTGTGTTTTTATTATACATGTATGTTCTTTAGGCTTTAATGTAAACTTTATAAATGCTTTGGCAATACATTTATAACATGTGTCATGCCAATAAAGCAATTATTGAATTCAATTGAATTGAATTGAGAGAGAGAGAGAGAGAGAGAGAGAGAGACTTTCACTCACTCTCTTTCACACACACACACACACACACACACACTTAGAGAGAGAGACACACACACATTCTCTCTGACTGTTTACAGTTTTACTTTCTGAAACTGTTCTGTCTTTCATTCTGTCTGATTTAGCAGCTTTTGAACAATGCAGACATGAACATAATTAATACCTGTAACATCTGTAATGTAATACCTGTGTCATATACCTGACATGAGACACGTGTGTGTGCTAATGTCACATAAACACCTGAAACACCTGAAACTTGTCTATAGCGCTTGTTCACTGCTGCTCTTATAGTTGTGTAAATTGCTTCCTTGTCCTCATTTGTAAGTCACTTTGGATAAAAGCGTCTGCTAAATGACTAAATGTAAATGTAAATAAACAGTCTCTCTCTTACACACACACAAACACACACACACACACACACACACTCATATAAAGCTAGACTCTACAGTTTACTGGTTCTCTGACTCCTGCTTTGCTCTTATAAACACTCGCATGAGCACTGGATCAGGAATAAAACATTCCTTCATTTACTGCAGCTCCTGGGAGAATGTCAGGAGTCTGAACCTGTGAATGTTGAAATATTACATTATAAACGAGTGTCGCCCCCTGGTGGAATACACACTCATAAACGCACACACACACACACACACACACGCATGCACACGTAGTAAAATCGTGTTTTTAACAAATCGATATAATTTTAATTATTTACCATTCTTATTTATTTATCAGATTCATAAATTGCTTAAACTTCTTTTTCTGTCCCACACTTCATTCTTCAGCAATAATACATAAATTCTGCTATATGAACGTCGCCTCGTTGTTCCATCCCAAAGAGGGAAGAAATCACTTTCCCGAACTCTCACATTCAATCTGCCCAGTTGGTGGAATGAACTCCCTAACTACATCAGAACAGCAGAGTCACTTGCTGTCTTCAAGAAACCACTAAAAACGCAACTGTTTAGTCTCCACTTTCCCTTCCTAATCTGCAACTGCCTCTCTGGCTATACCACTAACTGTGCCCTCTCTCTCTCTCTCTCTCTCTCTCTCTCTCTCTCTCTCTCTCTCAAAAACTTTTTACTAATGTTTTGCTTCTTAGACTTTACACACCTGAAACTTGTCTATAGCACTTGTTCACTGCTGCTCTTATAGTTGTGTAAATTGCTTCCTTGTCCTCATTTGTAAGTTGATTTGGATAAAAGCGTCTGCTAAATGACTAAATGTAAATGTAAATGTAAATATGCTTTATGATATGCAAATATGCATGACGATAGTGTTAAATATTAGTTCTAAAATATTAGTATCTATCTATCTATCTATCTATCTATCTATCTATCTATCTATCTATCTATCTATCTATCTATCTATCTATCTATCTATCTATCTATCTTCACTCACCGGCCACTTTATTAGGTACACCTCACCAGTACCAGGTTGGACCCCTTTTGCCTTCAGAACAGCTTTAATCCTTCATGTCAGAGACTCAATAAGCTACTGGAAATATTCCTCAGAGATTTTGCTCCATATTGACATGATAGCATCACACAGTTGCTGCAGATTTGTCGGCTGCACATCCATGATGCCAATCTCCCGTTCCACCACATCCCAAAGGTGCTCTATTGGATTGAGCTCTGGTGACTGTGGAGGCCATTTGAGTACAGTGAACTCATTGTCATGTTCAAGAAACCAGTCTGAGATGATTGGCGCTTTATGACATGGTGCGTTATCCTGCTGGAAGTAGCCATCAGAAGATGGAGACACTGTGCTCATAAAGGGATGGACATGGTCAGAACAATACTCAGGTAGGCTGTGGCGTTGACACCATGCTCAATTGGTACTAATGGACCCAAAGAAAATCTCCCCCACACCATTACACCACCACCAGCAGCCTGAACGGCTGATACAAGGCAGGATGGATCCATGCTTTCATGTTGTTGAGGCCAAATTGTGAGCCGAGCATCCGAATGTGTCAGCAGAAATGGAGACTCATCAGACCAGGCAACGTTTCTCCAATCTTCTATTGTCCAGTTTTGGTGAACCTGTGTGAATTGTAGCCTCAGTTTCCTGTTCTTAGCTGACAGGAGCGGCACCCGGTGTGGCTCTTCTGCTGCTGTAGCCCATCCGCCTCAAGGTTGGACGTGTTGTGTGTTCAGTGATGCTCTTCTGCAGACCTCGGTTGTAACGAGTGCTTATTTGAGTTACTGTTGCCTTTCTATCAGCTGGAACCAGTCTGGCCATTCTCCTCTGACCTCTGGCATCAACAAGGCATTTGCGCCCACAGAACTGCCGCTCACTGGATATTTCCTCTTTGTCGGACCATTCTCTGTAAACCCTAGAGATGGTTGTGCGTGAAAATCCCAGTAGATCAGCAGTTTCTGAAATACTCAGAGCAGCCCGTCTGGCAGCAACAACCATGCCACGTTCAGCGTCTCTTAAATCCCCTTTCTTCCCCATTCTGATGCTCGCTTTGACCTGCAGCAGATCCTCTTGACCATGTCTACATGCAGTGAGCTGCTGCCATGTGATTGGCTGATTAGACATTTGAGTTAACGAGCAGTTAGACAGGTGTACCTAATAAAGTGGCCGCAAAAACCGCCGCAAAAAATCGACACACAAACTGCAAGTCCCATGATTCCACGAGGCGGCGGAAGAGGGAGGGCTCTCCGCGGCTTTCTGACAGACGCTTTCAGGAAGTGCTCGAGGTAGGACATCACATCTTCCCTTTTCTCTCAACATTTATGCCTAAAGTGAGTTTTTACAGTCGTCTGTGTTATTAAAGTGTGTTTCTCAGATCCAGCTTTTACTGTATTTCTCGAGTGCTGTTCGAGAGTTAGCCGGACTGTTAGCATGCTAATGTGAGGCTGAGGTTTCCTGCTGCGGCTCCGCTCATCCTCATCCTCATCAGATGATTATTAATGATGTTTAAATGTTAATTAACAGATCGGAACATGTGTAATGTGCTGTACTTTAATTAACACAGCAGCTCAGACTGATCCTGAGAGAAACCGCAGAGCTGATACTGATGAAGACGATTATTGTCGGTCCTCTGTGTGTCTTAATGAAGATCTGAATATTCCGCGCACTGTGTGTGTGTGTGTGTGTGTGTGTGTGTGTGTGTGTGTGTGTGTGTGTGTGTGTGTGTGTGTGTGTGTGTGTGTGTGTATGTGTGTGCGTGTGTGTGTGTGTGTATGTGTATGTGTATGTGTGTGTGCGCGCGCGCGCGCGTGTGTATGTGTGTGTGTTTGTTTGTTTGCATAGTCATACATTTATGTGTGTGCTAATGTGTGTTTACATACTAATGAGTGTGTGTACTGACATACTTGTGTGTGTGCTGATTTGTAAATGTGTGTATTGGCGTGTGTGTACACACATGTATGTAATGATGTGTGTGTGGGGTGTATCTGTGTACTGAAGTGTGTGTACTGATTTGTAAATGTGTAGGGGTGTGTGTGTGTGTGTGTACTTATGTGTTTAATAGTGTGTGTGTGTGTATCTGTGTGTGTGTGTGTGTGTGTGTGTGTGTGTTTGTATATACTGATTTGTAAATGTTTATTGATGGCTGTGTGTGTGTGCAAGTTGTGTGTACTGTTTTGTGTACTGTGTATATGTGTAAGTGTATGTGTGCACTGATGTGTGTGTGTGTTCACATGTTGTGTGTGTGCTTGTATAGTGATGTGTCCATATATATATATATATATGTGTGTGTGTGTGTGTGTGTGCGTGTGTCTGTGTGGTGATGTTTACTATATATACATATTTATGCATATTTATATATGTCTCTGTTCTGGTGTGTGTGTGTGTGTGTGTGTGTGTGTGTGTGTGTGCATGTATTCCCCATCAGTGTGCTGGAGTTCACATTTATGTGTGTGTGTGTGTGTGTTCTACAGGTGGATCTACTGTCCCGACTGTACGCCTGTTGTGTGAGTGTGTGTGTGTGTGTGAGTGTGTGTGTGAGACGCTGCAATCCGCTTCCGGCAGTACAGCACAATAGCCACGACACACAGGAAGAGACGCGGAGAGAGAAGTCAGAGGGAGGAAGTCTCTGCAGAAGAGCATGACGGAGTTCTGGGTGTGTTTCAGCTGCTGCGTCGCTGAGCAGCCTCAACCCGTGAGTACACACACACACACACACACACTCTCACACACACTCACACTCTCTCTGATTAACATGATCTGATGAGGATGAGGATGGTGGAGTGTTGATTGATGAGTCTGTGGATGTAGAGACGTGTGTGTACGTGCATGTGTGTGTGTGTGCGTGTGCTGAATGCACCGTGTCTTCCTGTGTGTGGCTTCACTGTTCCGTCTTCTGTGTGTGTGTGTGTGTGTGTGTGTGTGTGTGTGTGCGTGCAGAAGCGCAGGCGGAGAATAGATCGCTCTATGATCGGAGAACCCACAAACTTCGTTCACATGACACACGTGGGTTCTGGAGAGATGGGCTCGGGTCTGGGAGCTGTGAGTATTATTGTAGATCATTAAACATCACACACACACGCACACACACACACACACACACACACACAGCATGAACATGATCTGCTGATCGTGTGTAATAGTATTAGCAGTGGAGAGTGTTTCACTGTGTGATTGTGTTGAAGTAATGCAGCTCTGAGGAAGCTCCGGAACAACACAAACACAAACACAAACACAAACACAAACACAAACACAAACACCTGCACATTTCAGGAGTAAACCTGCTTTATTTGATCAGGATGTTGATGATGTGCTGATTTTATTCTCTGTAGAGTGTGTTGTGTTGGAAATAAACACTTTAGTAGCCTTTTAGAGCTTATATTATTAATATAAAGTCATGTTCAGCCTGCCTGTGTGTGTGTGTGTAAAGTTTCAGACTGTAGAATTACAGTGAGTGAGCTCAGGTGTGTGTGTGTGTGTGTGTGTGTGTGTGTGTGTGTGTGTGTGTGTGTGTGTGTGTGTGTGTAAAGTTTCAGACTGTAGAATTACAGTGAGTGAGCTCAGGTGTGTGTGTGTGTGTGTGTGTGTGGTGTGTGTGTGTGTGTGTGTGTGTGTGTGTGTGTGTGTAAAGTTTCAGACTGTAGAATTACAGTGAGTGAGCTCAGGTGTGTGTGTGTGTGTGTGTGTGTGTGTGTGTGTGTGTGTGTGTGTGTGTGTGTAAAGTTTCAGACTGTAGAATTACAGTGAGTGAGCTCAGGTGTGTGTGTGTGTGTGTGTGTGTGTGTGTGTGTGTGTGTGTGTGTGTGTGTGTGTGTGTGTGTGTGTGTAAAGTTTCAGACTGTAGAATTACAGTGAGTGAGCTCAGGTGTGTGTGTGTGTGTAAAGTTTCAGACTGTAGAATTACAGTGAGTGAGCTCAGGTGTGTGTGTGTGTGTGTGTGTGTGTGTGTGTGTGTGTGTGTGTGTGTGTGTGTGTGTGTGTGTGTGTGTGTAAAGTTTCAGACTGTAGAATTACAGTGAGTGAGCTCAGGTGTGTGTGTGTGTGTGTGTGTGTGTGTGTGTAAAGTTTCAGACTGTAGAATTACAGTGAGTGAGCTCAGGTGTGTGTGAAATCACTGCGCTGTTTGTAACTGATTTGACTGACAAACACACTGGTCAGTCAACGCTTGAGATGAAACTCTGTTTTGAATGTGTGTGTGCTGATCTCTCTCTCTCTCTCTCTCTCTCTCTCTCTCTCTCTCGCGCGCTGTGTGTTTGTTGGCAGGTGGACACAGTTCAGGCGCAGATGAAATCTAAAGGAGGTTACGGCAACGGCACATCGGACAGTGTACAAGGCTAGTCAGGTGAACATACTAGATCTCACACACACACACACTACACATACTGTACACACACCATACACACACTACACATACTGTACAAACACCATACACACACTGTACACACACTATACACACTGTACACACACTATACATACTGTACACACACTACACATACTGTACACACACTATACACACACTGTACACACACTATACATACTGTACACACACTACACATACTGTACACACACCATACACACACTACACATACTGTACACACACTATACACACACTGTACACAAACTATACATACTGTACACACACTATACATACTGTACACACACTATACACACACTACACATACTGTACAAACACCATACACACACTGTACACACACTATACATACTGTACACACTATACACACACTATGCACACTATACATACTACACACACATTATACACACTATACAAACTATACACACACTATACATACACTATACATACTATACACACACTACACACAGTACATAGTACACACACACTATACACTATACATACTATACACACAGTACATACTACACACACACTATACACACTATACATACTATACACACACTACACACAGTACATACTACACACACACTATACACACTATACATACTATACACACACTACACACAGTACATACTACACACACACTATACACACTATACATACTATACACACACTACACACAGTACATACTACACACACACTATACACACTATACATACTATACACACACTACACACAGTACATACTACACACACACTATACACACTATACACACTATACACACTATACATACTATACACACACTATACACACAGTACATACTACACACACACTATACACACTATACACACACTATACATACTATACACACACTACATACTATACACACACTATACATACTACACACACTATAAACACACTATACACACACTATACATACTACACACACTATACACATACTATACACACACAATACATACTATACACACACTATACATACTATACACACACTATACATACTATACACACACTATACATACTATACACACACAATAAATATCACACACCTCCACATTGTGTGTATATGTGTGTTTGTGTGAGTGTTTTCATTGGTGTGTCTAGGTGTATATCCAGGATTGTGAATGTGTGTGTATATCAGGGGTCCCAACTGCCGGCCCGTGGGCCATTTACGGCCCGCCCTCCTCCTCCCTCAGACCCACCACTGACGTCAAATATATGAGATTTAGCTCATCCAAACACTTATTCCTGAGCCTCTGACATTGTTGAGCAGTCACGTTTTTGACACCTAGTGGACATTTATAATAGTGCAATCAGATTCATTTTACTTTCATTTTCTGTCAGTGTGCAGTCGAGAGTAACACGCGTGTGTTTTAATTCTGGGGCTGATGTAAATGTTGTAATAGATGTCCGTAAGTGCTCTATTTTTAGTAAAGCTCTGTTGAAAATATCCAGGGGTCTTTGATTATTAGCAGTTTTATACCGCCTGGATTTTGTTGTACAAACACTTCATGGTTTACATGTTATGCTGGTGTGTATATGTGTATGTGAGTGTGTGTGTGTGTTTGTGAATATACACACACACACACTGTGCAAGAGAGAATGTATATGTATGTTTATGTGAAAGTGTCTATATGTTTGTGTAAATGTGTGTGTGTGTGTGTGTGCTAGTCAGATCTCTAATGATGTGTGTGTTCTGTGTGTTTCAGCGCTGATGGGCTCCTCCTGCGTACACACACACACACACTGGAGCGCAGTCTCACAGCACTGCCGTCTGGACGGTTGTAGATATTTTTGTAATGAAAGCACTGCTATTCTTTTACTGGTCAGCTGGTGGCGCTCTGTACAGCGGAGACGAGGACGAGGAGTCTGTGTGTGTGTGCGTGGATACACACCCTGAGTACAGGCGTCCCGCAGCTGTATTTATTTCATGGTTTAATGGTGGCTGGGCCACAAGAATACACACACAATACACACACACACACACACACACACACACACACACACTGAACGGGCTCATGAACAACTGCTTCTGTGATGTCTGTGCTCTGGATCTCCGTGTCTCTGGAGTATGGTGTTGTTTTTATCTGTAGCTGTGCTGTCTGCTGTACTCCTGAACTGTGCGTCTCACTGTAACGTCAGCGCTGCGCTCTCTCCACCCGGAGGAGGAAGAGGAGGAGGAGGAGGAGGAGGAGGAGGCGCTGCTGCAGGGAAACTATTTTTGTACAAACTGTGTTGATTTCATTCTCATGCATAATAAAAGGACATCCTTGTAGACCGGTGTGTGTGTGTGTGTGTGTGTGTGTGAGAGAGAGAGAGAGAGAGACAGAAAGAGAGGGAGAGAGACTGTGTGTGTGTGTGTGTGTGTGTGTGTGTGTGTGTTTTTATTATGATATTTTTACATCAGTACAAATGATAACTTTTACATTTGTATACTTTTTTGTACGTCATGTTCATATAATGTGTATAAGAAACAGAAAATACATAAGAATACAGTGATCTCGGCTGCGTCAGATAAACAGCACAGTGACAGACATAAAGGAAGCAGATCTCACATAACGTTCGTCAAAAACGCTTCAGTAAGAACTCTCCCAATGATTATTTGTTGTGGAGTTAATTCAAGCCTTTCATAACAGTATCTGGATGCAGCCTTTATGATGCAAGCTGAGATTGCATCATTCAGCGATGCAATGTCAGACACAATGCACTCAAATGGAGCGAGTGACGTCACTGTGAGGGGTGGGGTTAGGTGAGCCCATTAAAAAGCATTGGATGCAGCCCAGATTGCACTGCACCAGGTCTGCATCCAGACCCATCTTGCATTTCAATGAGTCACACACATACACACAGGCACACACAGCGAGCGCGTTTAGCTTTGCACTGTTTTCGCATGGCAAATGTGACCGGATACAGGTTAATCTCCACTGCTGTATGGACATCTGTGATGTTAATGTACAATATAATCCTGATTTAACGTCCACAAACCGGGACTGAAGCATCTTCTGTTAGAACTGTACTGACACACGGCTGTGCTGATGAAGACGGTGACATCACTGTCACTCATTACACACATGCACATGATCACCTCTGATGATGATTGATGATCACAGAGAGCTGAACAGAGCTTTTAATCCCGGTTGCTTTGCGCTCCTCCTGTCTTATTGATATGATTATGCACGTTACTCTGGAGACATGTTAATATGCGGCTGTCAATCAATTCAGTGGGCGGGGAAACTACACCTACATCATGTCGGCCTCAAAATGGGAGGGATTCGGATCCTGTTTTAATGTCAGGAAATGCTAAACAGAGACGTGTTGTGTTTCTGTCACCCTAATATGACTGTGCACACGCTAATACTACACACAGCTCTGTCCAAACAGCTCACAGCAGAGGATTTTCATCAGGAGTCCTTTAACACACTCAATACATGAATTTTTCTATTACATGGAAATTCTGCATTTTACTTAAGGGAGTCCGAGTCTCGAAAGTAAAAGGAGTGTAACTTTAAAGGAGTGTATATCGCTTTACTTGACCAGACCCGAAATAGAGAGTCAGCTTGAGAAGGGAGACACGAAGGATTCTCAGTCAGTGGGCTTAACACGAGAGAGAGTGTGTGTGTGTGCCTCTATAAAGACGCATTCCTCCATGATCACCCTACTGAAAAAACCAGCTTAAACCAGCCTAGGCTGGTTGGCTGGTTTTAGCTGGTTGACCAGCCTGGTTTTAGAGGGGTTTTGGCCATTTCCAGGCTGGTTTCCAGTCATTTCCAGTCTGGTTTTAGCTGGTCAGGCTGGAAAATGACCAGCTAAAACCAGCTTGACCACCTAGCCAGGCTGGGAGCCCAGCCAAAACCAGCTATGTCCCCTTAAACCAGGGTGGTCAAGCTGGTTTTAGCTGGATTTAGCTGGTCATTTTCCAGCCTGACCAGCTAAGACCAGGCTGGAAATGGCCAAAACCCTCTCTAAAACCAGGCTGGTCAACCAGCCAACCAGCCTAGGCTGGTTTAAGCTGGATTTTTCAGCAGGGAGTCGTGTGTTTCTGGTTTTTCCGGTTTTATGTTTCGGTATGTTCTCTATTTCTGTCCTCCAGCTGTGTTTATGATGACTGTGGTGATTCTGAATAAATATACCCCCTGTTCTCTCCTCATATCTGTATTTTAAACACTTCTATGACGGACACGGCCTGCTCTGTGGAAGATGAAGATGAAGACTGATGTCGCGGTGTTTTGGGGTCTACGTGAACGCGCTTCAGTCACGTGACCGAACGCGGAAGAGGAAGTGAAAGCGTTTGCCGACAGCGTAAACATGACAGAAGCGAAACTTAGAAAGTAAACTGACGGCCTTAAGTTATCGATCTTATATTCAATTATCGCAGAAAGCGGAGAGAGAGTGTGTGTGTGTGAGAGAAAGAGAGAGAGTGTGAGTTAGTGATGGCGGTGAAGCTGTGGAGTCTGCTCCTGCTGGCGGCGGTGTGTCCTCAGGTGAGCTGAACCCCGTGTGTGTGTGTGTGTGTGTGGATGTGTATATGAGTGTATTAGTGTGTGTGTGTGTGTGTGTGTGTGTGTGTGTGTGTGTAAGAGAAAGACCGAGAGATCAGACCTTTCATCAGTGGTTACGCTTTAATGCAGTGTACTGAGTGTTGATCTCTCTAAAGGAGCTGCTGACACGGAATTGAAGCAGATTTTGGTAAAAAATCAAACAAAACAAACGTAAAACACATCAGAAACATCAGTGATGTGTAATAACAGTGTAATGACAGAAGAAGGACGCGCTGAACTACTGAAGTGTGTTTAATACTTGATATTGAAGGCTTTATGAATGATGTCAGCCTAAAGACGCCTCATATGGAGGATGAAGCCTCATGCGTTGCTCAGGTGTGAGTTCCTCACAGACTTCAGCAGAGTGTCTGAATCTTGATGCTTCTGTGGCTCTCTGTGGTATTCTCTATTGGATTCGGATCAGGTGATTGGCAGGGCCATTCTGCAGCTTGATTTTCTTTCTCTGAAAGAATCTAAGAGTCTCCTCGGCTGTGTTTTGGATCATTGTCCTGCTGAAATGTCCACCCTGGGTTCATCTTCATCCTCCTGTAATGTAGATGTTGGACTGAAGCAGCTGATGTTCATTTACACTGAGGAAGAGCAGAGGCTTGCTGAAGAACTACTGAGAGATTTCAGCTGCTGTCTGGGCTTTCACTGCAGAAATACACCTCCCTTTCTTCATGTGTTCAACACTGTTCTGCAATAGAGTTTCAGACTAGATTTGATGGAGAGTTCTACCAGATGGTGTTGGATATACTAGAATAACTCGTGTTGTTTTCCTAAAGGTGAAGACAGACTCACTCAGTGTGTGTTCTGATCAATCCCTCTTACTGTAGAACACACTCGACGCTGAATGACTGCAGGAGGCTGCTTTAGTCATTAGCTCAGTGAAAGTGAGAGTTTAGATCAGTAATCTTCACCTCCTCTAGAACTGATGGATTCAGTTGGTTGATGTTTAATTGTGTATTTATTAATGAAATGTTTTTGCAGTAAAAAAGACTTTGTTGTTGACATGGCATTACATAACAATAAATTATGATGACGGTGTGTGTGTGTGTGTGTCCCACAGCTGGAGGCGCAGGAGGCCATCCTGCACGTGTCTAATGGCTCTGTGGTCAAAGAATACTGTCTGGTGTACAACTCATCCTGGAGCAGTGTGTCTGACAGCCTGAAGACCGCCGTGAGGAGCGCACACACACACACACACACACACACACACACACTTCTATAACTGAATACACACATCTGACACACACACACACACACACACACTCCAATAACTGAATGCATATACACACACGCACACATGCTCTTATATTTAAAAACACATATCTAACACACACACACACACATACTCCTATAACTGAATACAGACTTCTAACATATACACACTCCTTTAACTGAATGCATACACACACACACACACACACACACACACACACACACACACACACACACACACACACACACACACACACACTCCTTTAACTGAATGCATACACACACACACACACACACACACTCCTATAACTGAATACACACATCTAACACACAAACACACACACACACACCAATAACTAAATGCACACATCTAACA
Source organism: Danio aesculapii (assembly GCF_903798145.1). NCBI lineage: Eukaryota > Metazoa > Chordata > Actinopteri > Cypriniformes > Danionidae > Danio > Danio aesculapii. Next base: position 23,708,628 of record NC_079452.1, on the reverse strand, counting down.
CACACACACACACACACTCCAATAACTGAATGCACACACATACACACACATGCTCTTATATCTAAACACACATATCTAACACACACACACACTCCTATAACTGAATACACACATCTAACACACACACACACTCCAATAACTGAATGCACACACATACACACACACGCTCTTATATCTAAAAACACATATCTAACACACACACACACACACACACACACACATCTAACACACTCCAATAACTGAATGTATATACACACCCACACATCAATAACTGAATACACACATTTAACAAACACACACACACTCCTATAACTGAATACACAGAAACACACACAGACACACACACATTCCAACAATTGAATGCACACACACACACACACACACACACACACCTATAACTAAATGCACACACACACTCCTTTAACTGAATGCGCACACATACTCACACATACTCCTATAACTGTACACAGATATACACACACTCACTCTTATATATACCTGATGTGTGTGTATGTGTGTGTGTGCAGGTGTCGTACCCGCTGCGGAACCTGAGCTCCAGCCATCTGTGTTCAGCGGGTCAGCTGTTGCCGGGCGCGCTGCAGGGCATGGCGGTGCTGGTGATGTGGGGGGAGTGTGAGGTCAGCAAGAAGGCGGAGGTGGCGCAGAGTCTGGAGGCGGAGCTACTGCTCATCGCCAGCACAGACAATCTGGTACAACAACGCTTCTGTGTGTGTGTGTGTGTGTGTGTGTGTGTGTGTGTTCAGCACAAACTTCTGCTCACTGACTCACTGACGTATATGTGTGTGTATCTG